>NC_053424.1:8359949-8549027 GCF_007990345.1 Gossypium hirsutum
ACAGAACTTAGTTTTCTAGAGGATCAACCATCTCGTGAATGTCACCTAAAAGATCTTAAACGATTAATACAAAATAACGCATCACACCCACACCCCATCTTAAACAAAAGATAAAGAAAGATGCACCCCAAAACGAAAGAAAAAAGAATTACCAATAATAAAAGAACACGTTACTCACACAAAATGGAGTAGCAAACAAAAAATAAACATGTAAAATTATGTGCAATACACGTGACATAGGAACTAGTATATTTTAAAAAAAAAGGAAAATTATATATATTAAAAAGAAAAGTATATATATATTTTTAAATTTCTGGAAATTTTCTATATATTGTTCCAATTATTTAAGTTTTTTGAATTTTTACTTTTTTATTTTATATATATTTAAAAACTTCTGAAAAATTTTTATTTTTGTTTTCTGAATTTTTTTCTATTGTTTTTGAATATTTCCCAACTTTTTTTTCTGATTTTAAATTTATTTTAAAATAGAAATTAAATGCTGTTAACAATTAGAATAAAATATATCATGATTAAAATTTTAGATACCAAATTAATAAAAATATTAAATGCAAGTTTGAAGATAAATAATGCAGTCATATATACTAAGTTTGAATTTGGGAACATGCTGGTAATAAGAGGCTTCATTAAATGCCTTTTTATATCTGTCCATGCATGTGATAAATGAATCTGTGCAACTTAAATGTACCCTTTGACTAACTCATACCAAAATAAAATATGTACCTCGCATCTGCTACCTTCTTCCCTCTATAAAACACACATTATGCAAACTTACTCCTAGCTTGAGATTCAATCCATTGTTTTCTTTTCACTACTTCTCAATACACTCATCATCAGAATATTATGGGGATTAAACTTGTATTATACAATAAGAGATAAAAAATAATGGAGGGAGAGGTTGACCCATTTACATGTGATGAATTTCTCTTGTTAGCTAAGGTTCGAGTTTGGTGAACGGTAAACAAAAAAGTTAAAAAACATGTCATAAGTTCTTAGATTCTTCACAAATTTAAAATTTAGTCATTATTTAAGAGTTTAGTCTCTCTATTTTTAAATTTAAAAATTTAAGTCCAATTATTAACATTGTTAATTTTTTATTAAAATTTTTAGTGTGATATTTTGAAAAACAAAACTCACTTGATAACCATATAACTAAAAAATAATGTTGTAATAAATGTGAATTTTAAAAAATAATTTTAACAGTATTAATAGTTAGAATTGAACTTTAAAATTTAAAAAATAAAGAGACTAAATTCTTAAAAATAAAAATAAAAAATTAAATTCAAAACAAAACAAATGAAGAATACAAGTACTTATTACACTCAAAGTGATAAGTAGAGTCAAAATTTGACTTCAATGGCCCAACACCGATTTGAGGCCCAGAAGCTACTGTCACCTTCCAAACTCTCTAAAACATGATCTTCCAATATTAAAACAATATAATTAAAACATGACCCGAATTAAACATGCTACATAAAATAATAACATATAAATATTTTAAAATTTATACGATATGAATGACTATGGTGTCAAAATTTATATAAATATAAAAAAAAATATATGAACATGAATATACAAATTATCAATTTTGATTAAAATCATTTTTCACATAGTATCTTACTAATGACCCATATCTATTGGGGCAATTGATAATATGAATGATCCCTTTTAAATTAATTTTTAAATTTGAGTGTTGTGAATTGAAAAAACAAAGTTAAAAATAATTATTTTTGTTTTGAAATTCGATCTTTTTTAACTTTAAATCCAATCAAAATTAAATATGACAAATTTAAAAGAAAAGCAGTTGTAAATGCACCTTTCAATAACTACCATGAAGTTTCTTTTAAATTGTTAAGGGTACTTCACTCTAAATCCAATCGAAATTAAATATGATTAAAGGAAAATCAATTGTAAATGTACCTTTCAACAGCTACCATGAAGTTTATTTGAAGATGTTAAAAGTACTTCATTCTAAATCAATCGAAATTAAATATGACGTATTTAAAAGAAAATCAATTGTATAGTAAATGTACTTTTTAACTGTAATGATCTAAAATTTACGGGCATCCAAAAAATACATTATCGGCCCTCCGTCTTAATAAAATAGGTTCGTAAATAATTATTACGAGTAATTGTGAGTCTAGTAATGTGTCTAATTAAGTTTTAATTTGATGAATTTAGTTTAATTAAGAGAAATTAAGAAAAAAAGGACTAAATTGAGTGATTAAAAGAAAATAGTAGGGAACAAATGAGCAATTAAGCCTATTCTAATGAATGAGGTAAAGCATAAAAATTTTTATGATTGTTTAATTATAAAATATATTATTATTGTTATTATTTTATTATATTATAAATTAAATTGATTATATTATTATATTATGAAATAAATTAAGAAAAGACAAGTGTAAGGTAAAAATAAAATACAAGTGTATTAATTTAAATGAGTACATTTGTATTATTTATATATAATTAGTAAAGAGATATTTTATTATTTATTATTAATTAGTAAAAGATTTTTATATGATAAATAAATTGAAATTATGATAAGTGGATGGTGATAATAAAATACAAATGTAAAATATATATGTGTACATTTGTAATATTTATATTTGTTATTAAATAAATATTTAATTATTATTATTATTTATTTGATATTATATTATTAGATTAATGAATAAATTAATAAGTTGACATATGTATGGTGATAGTAAAGTACAAGTGTAATAAATCATATACATACAATTGTAAAATACATATTTATTTACTTATTATTTAAGAAATAATAATTATTATTAAATTAAAACAAACAAAAGAAAACAGAACCATTCAGAAACAGAGAAGGGAAAGACGAAAAGAATGAAAAAGGAGAAATAGGGAATTTGAAGCTTGGAGTTTAATTGGTAAGCTTAATTAAGTTATTTTCTCTTAATTTTGACGTTTTAGAAGTCTTAAAATAAGATTTTGATAAAATTAAGTTGATAGTTTAGAAGTCTATAGGTTTTCAAGAATAATTTATGTTGGACAAAAAGATGAATTAGAGATTTAATTGAAAGAATTTCAAGTTAGAATTAATAAAAGGGATTAAATTGTGAAGTAAGCTATAAGTTTTATGTTGTAGGGACTAAATTGAGGAAAATTTAAAATTAGTGAAATATGCTGAAAATTTAGTAGTTAAATTTGAGTTTGAATGAAATTTGAATATAAATAGAGTGTGAATTAAATTAGAAAAGTAGATAAAATTAGTTAGGACTAAATTGGAACTAAAATATAAATTGGATAGAAATTCAATTATTATTATAAATTAATGCTGTAATTAGTGGTATAATTATTTTAATTTCTGTAGCTAACATAATACCGGAGACCTCGACAAAGAAAAGAAAGGAGAAAGTTGACGAAGAGTAATTCGAGAATTACGGTTTGTATTTCTATAAACTGAACTTAACATTTAAATTGTTGTTTTTTATTATTATATGTGTATGGAAAGATATTAAGGTAAGTACTAGTGTTTTGATATTGAATTGAATGTATGTGAATTTGTGATTATTGTGAAATGGATATTGAAATGATTAATTACTATGAATTGAGAAATAAATTGAATACCCTATTAACTGTATCGGACTAAGTCCGATATAATTGGCATGCCATAGGATTGGAAGTGTTCAGAGATACTTCGACCTCGAGTCGATGAGGCACTATAGGTGTCGTACTGTTACTTCGACTTCAAGTCGACGAGGCACCTTGTGTGTCGTACTGTTATTATTACTTCGGTTTAATCCGATGAGGTACTAAGTACTGTACTATTATTATTTACTTTGGCAAAGCCGATGAGGCACAATGTGTCGTACTGGTGTGTTGGTTGGATCCGTGTATCCGTCTAGGTCCTAGTTATGTTAATAGGGGTAAACTACTGTACTGAATAATTGATAGTTATTGAATAACTAAATTACTGTACTGAATAACTGATTGTTATTGATTGTTTGATACTGAATAACTGATTGTTATTGAATAACAATAAGCAAATAATTGTTATTGAAAAATAATTATTGATACTGAGTTTGAAATAAAATAGAGCACTGGATTGAAAGGTGAATATTTGAATAGTTATTGAATTTGAGTAGTGTTATATATGTATTTTATAATTATTTAAGTTTTGATTTATAGAAATACCACTGAGTGCATACTTAGCGTACGGTTTGTTTCCGTGCACAGGTTAGGTACAAAAGTGACTAACGACTTAGCATCCAAGCCAATCCCGAACTCAAATACGTGGTGATGTACTTTTCTCTTTTGAAAATGGAATGTATCTAGATTGTAATTTGTTGTTATTTTGATACATAAATATTAATTATAAATGATGGTAATGGTTGTTCCATACAATTACATATGTCTTAAACATAGTCTATATCATAGCTTTAGGCAATTTTGTTGAATGATAATTTAAATGAATCAATTAGACATCTTATGTTAGATTGTTATAAACATAAAAATGTTAGAACTTTATATTATTAGTTTGTTAGAATTAGAGTTGTATAAATTCATGAATTGATTTGTTTGGATTGGTCTCTATTTGAATTTGCAGGGAAGGTTAGATATTTATAAATAGGTTATATTGAGTTCGCATATAATAATAAAAAAAATTCAGAGTATCCGAACAAGTCCCAATTCGATTCTAACGTGTGATTCGGACCTCGAGGGTTCATTATAGGGACTTTATAATTAAATCAAGATATGTATGTCATTTATTTTGAATTAATTGTAAATTGTCCGATAGATCTGGTAATACTCTGTAACCTTGTTCCGGCGACAATTTGGGGTTAGGGGGTGTTACATTAATAACTACCATGAAGTTTCTTTGAAAATGTTAAGAGTACTTCAATATGACTTAGAAAAAATATTTTATATGCTCCATTCAAAAAAAAAAGTTATATGCTTGTTAGTTAATTATATCCTTTTATATGTGTTTCTTTTCAATATTACAATGTGTGGTGATTGCTAGAGGTGATCATGGGCTGGGCCGGGTTTAACTAAAAAATTAGGCCCATTTACCAGGTCCGGGCTCGAACTGACTCAAAAAATGGGCCTAAAATTTTGCCCAAACCCGACCCAGATAAAATGCTAAAATTCGGGCTCGACTTAATCCGCCTGTATTAATTTTTTATATTATTTTTATATAATTTTTAAATATATATAATACATCAAAAATTCTAAAAACATCAAAATAAATATTTCCCAACAAATTAAAAATAAATTTTAAAAAATATGTAGAGTTAAATAACACTAAGATAAATACAACTTAACAAGCAAATGCCTCTAAAATAATAACAAAATTAACAAATGCCTTTAAAATAATACTAAAATTAACAATAAAATAAGTTTTATACAATATCCAAACAATAACAATAAAATAGTAGCAACATAATAGTAAAATGGTAGTAAAATAGGGAGAAAACAACAAGAAAATAACATTAAAAAAAAAGAGCAGATTTTTTTTTGTCTTTTAGTAAATCCGGGCCGGGCTCAGGCCAAAAATACCTTACCAGAGGCCCGACCCATATTTTAAATGGGTCTTTTTTTTTTCTAAACCCATTTTTTAATCTATATTTTTGCCCAAATCCTCCCACATTTTGGGAGGGTCTTCGGGCCGGGCCAGATGGCCAGACCCATGATCGGGTCTAGTGATTGCTCACTTTATTTATTAATCATATGATTCGGGTTCGATCCTTATTCATGAGAATAGAGAACATTTTATGACTAGTTATTTATTTTTATAAATTACACCTGCAACAAAGGAATTAATCATTGCCGTCGATAATAGATATCTTAGTTACGACCAAAAAAATATTAAACATAATTATGAAAAATATTTTAAAAATTCGTTTTGAAACTAAATATTTCGATGTTGTAATTGTGCTTGTGTTTCAAATGATGAAATCTAAGAAAGATTTGGTTTAATCATGATATAAAAGTATAACCTATTATTAACATTAAAATTAAACGCGTAATTGAGGGTAGTATGCTTTGACTAGTTCATCTGGTCTTTCCATGGTAATATTATATAATATACATAATGTTGGAGTTGAAAGTGATATATCTAAAATGCATTTCGACAACATGTTTTGTTTTCTCTTCTTTTTCTTCTTATAACTAATTTTTAGTAAAATATTTATTTCCCCCTTCAATTTTATTAAAAAAATTATTTTAGTCATTTATTTTTTTTTATTTTTTAATCTTTAAATTTGTATTTTTTATTATCGAATCATCTTAAAATGAATGAAAAAATTAACGTTTTTTAATTTTTCTAATATTGCATACACATGGATGACACGTCAACATTTAATTAATTTTTTAAAATTTAAAAGTTTAAAAAAATTATAAAAATATTTAACAAATATTATGTTTCATTTATATTAAAAAAATTTAAAAAAATTATCTTAAAAAACCACATGCATGCTACGATTTACGTGAAGTTATTTAAATAAGATTTTTGAGTTATTATCATTTATTTTTTGATATAATATTGATATTTGATAAAAAATTTAACCATTGCTGGATATATATCAAAACAAAATTTTAATTTATTAAAACAACAAAATTCAGATTCTAACAAAAACGACTATCTAACTTGGATAATTTACTAGGGTTTGCATATTTATGTATATAAGAAATTAAAAAGAATAAAGTAGTTTTTATTGGTAAAATGTTGGAATTCTACTTTTACTTTTAGTTTTGGACAAAATAAAATAAAAACTTGATAGCGACTTTGAACTAACAAATTCTACCCATTTTACTACAAATTATGTCCTTGAATAAATACAAGCATTGACAAAGCAAGTGTAAATAATAAAGAATTTTTTTGCCAACTGTGGATCTAAATATAATTGTATAACATATAATCCAACACTAATTTATTTTATTGGAAATCAACCATTAACTCAACTTACTTGAGAGATATTGGTATGGAAAATTAATTGAGCTGATGTTAGCCAGCTTTTTCAGTCAGAGCCAGAAATTATTAAAAGAAATTCAAACTTATAGACCAAAATTTATGTCACGTCAAACACTCTAAACTAATAGAAATTAATTTTGAGGAGATTGAACTACATCACCATTCATCCTTAAATATTGTTTATCCATTTTCATCGTTATTTTTTTAATCTCATTTTGTTAATCATCATGAAAAAAATAGAGATAAGGTAACTTTTGACCTTTGAATTTGACAAGTAAATCCACATTGACCCCTACTTGTATCAAAAAGAATTTAGTTGTTAAGTTCAGAGGCTAATGTTGACCTACTTGTCAAGTTAAGGGTCAAAATGTAACGCCCCAAATTTTGAGTATTTAATTGCAAATTTTAATATTTATTAATTTCTGTATCTATTGTTTTGTGTTTTGCTATTAAGTTTAAGGTTTGGAGTTCGAGTCGCATCGTTAGAAGTTTTATTATTTTAAGACAACCCATATCCATGCATTACATAGTTAAATGTAATTCTATGTAAACTTGTGTCAAGAATGAGCTTGTTGGTTCATTGGTTAAGCATTTGTATTTTGTTTGGTCCCATGTCAAGTCCCGTCATATGTATTAGGAAATATTTTGCTTGTTGTTGAAAATTCGCTGGTGGTTAAGACAAACTATTTTAAACGTTTCTTTTTTTTTCTTTTCCTTTTTACGTTCTTCCTTCTTCTTTCCCTTCTCTTTTTATTTTTCATTTTCTTTCGCTTTCGTTTTTATATAGTTTGAGCGTGTTGTTGTCGATCGTTGGACTTTTCATTCTGATCTGTTGTACGAGTCGAGTAAGTACATCTTCTATGATTTCAATTGTGTTAATTCGTTAAAAGTTCTAAGAAATGAAGGTTTCGTTCATTGATAGTTTGCACTAATGGATAACTTCTCATTGTTAAACGATGTTGGTTCCTTATTTTAGGAATAGGTATTGGAAGTAACGAATCTCGACAGGTTAACTCGAGTAATCGCAATTAATCTTTTGGTAAGTGTCGATCCCGTTGAAGGTTTTATGTCGAAGTTTTCAACATAAGCTTTTGTGTGCAATTGTGCATCATTGTCGTTAAATTCGTTTGATTGAATGATTGGATAGTTGTTTTAGGCTTCGGAGACTTTCTATGTTGTTATCGTTTCAAAATCTCTTTAGGTGCATACCTAAAACCCCTGTTTTTTACGAATTTCAAATGCCAAAAAACGTGACTGTCGACGCCACATGGCCAGGGGCATGGACGTGTGCCCAGGTTGTGTGCCGGACCTTATAAGTCGTTGTTCATCGAATTTGAGCCATATAAACAAGGGACACGGGTGTGCGTCCAAGCTATGTGTGGCCATGTTAGTGCAGGATTTTCACTGGCAGATGACATGGGTTTGTGTCTAGGTCATGTAACTCACCGTTTATGATTTATGACCACACGTCTAGGGACATAGGCATGTGCCCAAGCCGTGTGAGCTACACTGCAAAGACATGGACGTTTGGCCTGGTCATGTAACTTACTGTTTATGATTTAGAATCATATGGGCAGATGACATTGAGGCGTGCCCAGGCTGTGTGAGCCACACGGGCAAGGAAATGAGAGTGTGTCCAAGCTGTGTGACTCATTGTTTACGATTTAAAACCATACATGTAGATGACACAGATGTGTGTCCAGCCGTGGGAGCCATATGGGCAAGCACACGGGCGTGTGCCAGGCCGTGTGTCATATAGATAATATTCGAACCCTATTTTTTTGAGGCTGTGAATGTTGTCTAACACGAGTACTGACCTCCACAATGTATTGATGATCCAAATTTGATTATATGAGGACTACCTGATGCTCTGAGACTGAGATATGGATTGTATAAAAGTATGTGTATTGTGATAACTATTAATGATATTGATCTATAATATCTATTTATGAAATGAATTGAAATGATTGAACACCTGTTGTTGATATTTTTAATCTGCAATTGCATGGGTTGGGATATTGAGAAGGAAGAAGTAATCTGCTCTAAATCAGTGGCTAAGCCACGATGTATATATATGAATCTGGCACTTCGTCATATTTCGATCTAGCAGCTAGTTTGCATCTTTGTAAACGTGTCGGACAAACACTTTGTGGTGTGTAGGGTTGGTTGGGCATTAAACGCGCTTAACGATGTGTTGGGATGGCCGAAAATGGTGTGTAGCAGATGGGGGCAGGAATAACTACATATAAACGTTTGATCTATTCTGAATCTGAAGCTGGAATTACTTCTGTTATCTAATTGAATCTTGGGATTCGAGAAATTATCTGACATATATGCTTCAATTGTATGAATGTCTTTAATGCACTGGGTTCACAACTCATTTTGTTGTTGATTGGATTTCAAGTGGTTCCCAGACTTGAACGGGTGGGCGCCACAGAAGCTCGATCAATCAGATCATCTTTTCTTAAAACTTTCTATTAGTAATTTCAGCTTTCTCTGACATTATGATGTTTGGGGAGATTAAACATTTACTTAATTATTGTGATAATTATAAAGTGTTGGATGATTTCATTGAGATTGCATTTATAAATGTAGTTTTCCTAATATCGTCAATGTAACCCTCTGGACTTGGTCTAGACGTCTAGGTCGGGTTTAGAGTATTACACGAAAGTTACATTATCCCTATTTTTTTAGCAGTCATTAACAGAATGGACTTAAATGAATAACGATTTTCAAGTTCAATGGTCAAAGTGGATAAAAAAAAGTTTAAGGGCCAATGCGGACCTACTTGCCAAGTTCAAGGGTCAAAAGTTACATTATCCCTTAATTTTATATCAAAAAAAGAAAAAAAAATGGAATTATGTATGAGTGATGCACATTTTTAAGTTGTTAGGTAAACTACACCATTAGTCACTATTTATAGGTAAGTTTCATTTTGGTCACTTAACTGAAAAAAGTTACAATTTGGTCACTGAATTATTTTAAAGTTTTCATTTAAGTCATTGGGGTGTTAAAACTAATGTTAGATGGCCTTTTCTATTCACACTACCTATACCAATCAAAAACTATTTTTCCCTTTCTCTCCTATAGTTTAGTTTTTTTTTCATGAAACAACTTTGGACATCATGAATCTGCGAACCAAAATTCAAACAATTTTTTTCTCTAATCTCTAACATTGACTATCAAATCAACTTGGATCTAATGTATGTTCTCCTACTCGTTATTGGGTACCGATGCACCGTACCAATCATTGACCCATTACTTGGAGTTCACTGCGGAATTAAAAAAAAATTTAACGACCTAGTGACTTAAATAAAAACTTTTGAGTGGTTTAGTGACTTAAATAAAATTTTTTGAATAATTTAATGACTTAAATGAAACATTTCAAATAATTCAAGGACCAAATTGAAACTTTTTTTAATTAAATGACCAAAACAAAATTTTATCTATAATTTAATGACTAATGATATAGTTTAGCCTAAGTTGATTTATTAGCACGATATGGTGATCCTAAATTATTATTATTCCATGTGGAGCATCGCAACAAGTGGTGTATGAAAGATGGGTTGATTCCAACTCTACATTGAGCATCTAAAATTGGAAGAGTAGAGTGGTGTTTGAAAGAAATGAAAATAAAAAATTTCCTTATAGTTAATTGTAAAAAGTTTGAATTTTAAATTATTATTATTATTATGGGGAGAGTTTTACTTTATTATTAATTTTGATATAAATATGGTTGATCTAATATTTTACAATGGTTGACAACATTTGTATATATAAGAAAAGAAAAAAAATGCATGATAAGGCATCATTAGGCTGGATAAAGAAAAATGTTATACTAAGGGTGGGTTGGGTTCACCAAGTGTTGAATTACGTTTCGTAATATAATTACGGAAATGTAAAATTACGGGTGGAAAATAAGAATAATGTGTTTAATTAACGAAATGTAATATTACTTAAAAAGTAAAATAGATTAAAATAGGGTTTTTTAACCTTTAAATAGATGTAGTCGAAACTCTTCTTATATCATTCAGTTTCCAATATTAGTAAATTTCTTCTCCTTTGCCCGTAGTTTTTTTTTGAAAAGGTTTCCACATATAATCTGTGTGTTTTATTTTTTATTTTCTCATTGCTTTGCGAGCGTTCTTTTGGCATTATCAACGTCTATTATAACACTTATATTAAAAATAAGTATTATTTTCAATTTATTTTATTTATGATATATTTACTATTTTTTAAATTGAATTACATTTGAATAATCAAATTCTTTTATTAAAAATTGAATTATATTTTGGTTTTTAAAGTTATAAGAGAAAAGGGTAATAGAAAAGAGATTTTAATTTTTAATTAAATTAACTTTTTTGGTGAAAAAATTATATTGATTAATACAATAGCAACAAAAGGAAATTTTACCTTTAATTTCAAATTTCACTTGAAATTTTAGATCACTTAATAAACGAGTTGTAATGAGATTGCATTTTATATTTCGAGTACTTCTTGACATTGTTCAAGAATAAGAGATTATGAGATGACTTATATGTTGAGAATCAAACATCATAATCTCATTCTAAAGTGTAACATTACAGATTGTAATGTAAAATTCAACCAACCAAAAACCCTCCAAATTTACTAAAGAAGTAAATAAAATACATTAATAGCACACAACATAGCAAGGGAAATGAATGTTTTGGGCATATATATTTTTAATAAGCCTATTCACATAGAGCGAAATCGTTGATTTTTTCCTGTCATTGCAATTGGACACATGTTAGAGATTTAGGATTATTAAGTACTTTAATTAGAATTTCACTATGTGCAGTTGTCTCGTGCAGGTCTCTAATCTCATTATGTGTGAGTTTTATTTTATCCGCTTATATTTAAATTTTTTATTCATTTATACTTTATATTAATCTAATTTTAATTTATAATTACTTGTATGTATTTACACTTATAAACTTTAAAAAAATTACATAATGAAAATATACTTTATTTAATAACATTAAAAATACCAATCCTTTGAAAATTTAGTATGCGTATTTACATTTTTTTTCTCTTACACATATTTTCTCACCAATACTTTTTTTTTATTTTTTGAATATAATGTAATTTAGTAAAAAAATAAATTTATAATTTAATTATTTAAAGAATAAAAAATGCAGTCAAATAAAATTGTATCATAGTTTATTGGCTATAATATACATATATATTTAACAAATAAACAAATTAGAATTCCTCCCAATTTCTTTTCCTTCCGTGGTTTAGAAGAATGAGTTATTTTGGGTTAATTTCATTGTAAAGTCCCTCTTTTATAGGGATTGATTTAAATTAGTCATTCTACTATTAAAAAGAGTCAAATAAAACCAAGTTGTAACAGAGTTAATATTTATTGTTGAAAAAATTATATGAAAATTATTCTTTTTCATTTTCAGTTAACTCCAAAGAATACTATTTTATTTGTATAACCATAATAAACTTTTATAATATAACCCTGTTATACAATAAACAATATTTTTAAATAGAAAACGTTAATTTGAAATTTAACCTTATTTGATTTTTTTAATAATATATAAAATTAATTAATTCAGTTAATAATAAAAAGGCTAATTTGACTCGATCTTATAATAGAAAGAAAAATTACATTCACTAATTATTATTATTAGGGTAAACTACAAAAATAGTTACTTTTGTTTGCTTCAGATTATATTTTAGTCACTTATGTTAGAAATATTAAGTTTTAGTCACTTATGTTATCGTTTTGTTACGAAGTGGCCACTTTACCGTTAAGCTCCTCTACCTCCCTAACGACAATATTACGTGGCAGTCTAAATGGGTTTTAAATGCTAACTTAGCAGTCCAAATTAAATTTATTTAATCACAAACCTATTTTTATCTCAGTAACTAGACATGTAAGTTGGCATTTAAAACCCATTTGGATTACCACGTAGAACTACCGTTAGGGAGGTAACGGAGTTTAACGGTAGAGTGACCATTTTGTAACAAAACGATAACGTAAGTGACTAAAACGTAATATTTTAAACATAAATGACTAAAATATAATTTAAGGCAAACAAAAGTGATATTTTTATAGTTTACTCTTATTATTATTATTATTATTATTATTATTATTATTATTATAAGCTTGATCGGTGGTGCATGCGGAAACCCAAATCTTGAAAAAGATGAGGGAAATTACCTTTTCACAACCGAGAAATTCCTTCAATGGGGGGTTGAACAAGCACCTAACGATGTCGATGTTGATGTTTAATTTGTCCGATAATGTTGTACTTTGTTTGATCAAACAGTCAAAGTAGACATATCTCATGTGTTTCACATGTATCCCTTCCCTTTAGCCCTTTATTTATTTATACTATAGGGTTAGTATTTTTTAATATAATTTTTATTATTACTCCTATTTATATCTATAAATTTTTGAATAGGAAAATAAGATACATTTAAATGTATTTAAACTCGTATCCTTCTAATAATAATAATAATAATAATAATAATAATAATAATAATGTCATATTATTAACGGGTAGTCGTCAATACATTATTAATAAAATATTTTAATTTCATTGCATTATTTTATTATTTTTATATTTAATTTTTTACTACATTTAACTCTACAATGTACTAAATAATTTTGATAGAGTATTCAAAATTAAGTAAAAATAATAATTAAATACAACATTAATTATTTAGGTTTGTCAAATGGAATGTTCACATGCCCATGTTTTCATAGTTATATGTATCTCATCTTGGTTACATTAGCTTTTATTAATTTAAATGACCATGTTTTCATAGTTATATTTATCTCATGCTTGTTTTTAAAAAAGGAATTCAATGTAACTTGTTTGAAGGGCGAATGAAAGTTTTCAAAAGTTCTGAGGCAGCATAGATTTGGTCAAGGTTTATTTTTGTTTCCTTTCCTTTTCCATCAACCTTGTCAAAATCAAACTCACATTCTTCCTTATTACTTTCTTTACAATTCAACTATAGAAGTAGAACTGCTCCTATTTGAAGATTCCAACACAGCTACCCCACATTTCCAGACTTCCCCTATATATATATGCATATGGCACCATAATACAAACAAATATCTTAACATACAAGCCACACAAAATAAAAAAATACAATTAGGGTTTCCTTTATTTTCCTTCTTCATCGACCCAACACCATGCATATGCAACGTTATTCATCAGCAGCCATGAAAATGATGAACTTCCATCGCAACTTTCTTGCCCTCCAAACACCTACGAATCCCCTTGTGAGAAATAAAGCTTGCGATGTTTTCATTAACCATAGGGGCATTGACACCAAGCGGACTATAGCCACCTTGCTTTACGATCACCTTTCTCGGTTAAACCTTCAACCTTTCTTGGATAACAAGAATATGAAACCCGGCGATAAGTTGTTCGACAACATCGATAACGCGATAAAGAATTGCAAGGTCGGCATCACGGTTTTCTCGCCGAATTATTGTAAGTCCTATTTTTGCCTACATGAATTGGCTCTTATCATGGAGTCCAAGAAGAAGGTAATTCCGATCTTTTGCGACATTAAGCCTTCGCAACTTGCTCTTGTCAACAATGTAACTGTCCCGGACAAAGACTTGGAGAGGTTCAAATTGGCTATTGAGGAAGCAAAAAATACTGTCGGGCTCACGTTCGACTCGTTAAAAGGGTAAGCCAATAATCAATCTTTTCTAAAGTTTAGTTTAATCGGTTCATACATAACCAATTTTTTTTTTATTTTGATTTTATGTAGGAATTGGTCCGATGTGGTGACCAGTGCTTCCGAGATTGTGATCGAAAGCTTGATGGAGATGAAAAGCGAAGAGAAATGATTAAGAGCATGAACAATACTCCTATCACCGCTTTCTGGTTCAGACTCAAAAGTCTGGGAATGGAAATTCCATCACAATTTTTTTACATTGTTTTCATTAATTTGCTTTGTTATCTTTCATGTTAATAAGCCTATAGTTATATTCTTTCCTTTGTTAAATCTTTCTTTACATGTATACTTTGTAATCGAAACAGGAAAAACAAAGATACATAGTTTTGAACCTTTGGTTCATTTGTACAATCATCCTCAGTTGTAATAAAATTCAAGTTAATGGTGCTCTTTTTTATTTATTCAGATTTTTGTTTCATTGGTTATATTATTGATGATTACAGAAATTGAATTTGATGTTCAATATTCAAAGATTGGTTTCATGGCTATTCAAATCCAAACTACATTCAAAGGGAAAATGCCAAGAAATTTAATGTTTATATATATATATGTGAATATTGAAGGTCTATTTTTTGTGGTAAAAGAGGCAGCAAATTAGGTGTTATATATGGAATTTCATTTGATATCTTGTAAAGTGCCAAATCCTGTAGGAAAGCAGCATCAGACTACATCCTATCCAACAAAATATTTCTCCATTGCCAGCACCAATTTTCTTATGTAAAAAGACAAAAGAAAGAAAGAACACTAGATTCCAAACTACGTAGATGTCCATGATTATAAACAAAATAGAATTCCTCCCAATTTCTTTTCCTTCCATGGTTTAGAAGAATGAGTTATTTTGGGTGAATTTCATTGTAAAATCCCTCTTTTATAGGGATTGATTTAAATTAGTCATTCTACTATTAAAAAAGAGTCAAATAAAGCCAAGTTATAATGAGTTAATATTTAATGTTAAAAAAATTATATGAAAATTATTCTTTTTCATTTTAAGTTAACTCCAAAAAATATTATTTTATTTACATAACCATAAAAAACTTTTATAATATAACTATATTATACAATAAACAGTAAACATTAATTCCATTGAAATTTAACCTTATTTGATTTTTTTTAATAATATATAAAATTAATTAATTCAGCTAATAATAAAAAGGCTAATTTGATCCTATCTTATAATAGAAAGACAAATTACATTCACTAATTATTATTATTAGGGTAAACTATAAAAATAGTCACTTTTGTTTGCTTCAGATTATATTTTAGTCACTTATGTTATCGTTTTGTTAAGAAGTAGTCACTATACTATTAACCTCCATTACCTCCCTAACAGCGGTCTTACGTGGCAGTCCAAATAGGTTTTAAATGCCAACTTGCATGTCTAGTTATTGGGATGAAAATAAGTTTTAAAACCCATTTGGACTACCGTTAGGGAGGTAACGGAGTTTAACGGTACAGTGACTATTTTATAACAAAACGATAACGTAAGTGACTAAAATGTAACATTTCAAATATAAATAACTAAAATATAATTTAAGGCAAATAAAAATAACTATTTGAAGGGTGAATGAAAGTTTTCAAAAGTTCCGACGCAGCATAGATTTGGTCAAGGTTTATTTTTGTTTCCTTTCTTTTTCCATCAACCTTGTCAAAATCAAACTCACATTCTTCCTTATGTAAAAATATTTCTCCATTGCCAGTACCAATTTTCTTATGTAAAAAGACAAGAAAGAAAGCACACTAGATTCCAAACTACGTAGATGTCCATGATTACAAAACAATAGGTGATTATGTTGGCCCCAACCCTGAAATTATGAAACATTTCAAAGTGGTACTTTTTGACAGAAATGGACTAGATGCTATCTACCATTATTTCTAACATGTAATCCCTTTTAAAAAATGATATCCATTAAATTTGATATACAAATTCTAGCCTATGTAAACTATTTACCAAATCCTCGTTATGCATCCGCTAAAGAAAACAAACTCTTATTGTACAAACACAAATATTCTTTATAAAAATGACTAAAATTTTCAAAAGTTTGAGTGGCTTAAGAGGAGACTTTCAACTTTTGAATCTTTATTTTCATTCTCACTTTACAAAAAGGTTTTATTGCATGTGGGATGTGAATAGATGTGAATGAAAGATTTACAAATAGCAGCAGCCTTTGTGTTGTTTAAAATTTATTTTGAGTGTAGAGTAATTTCGTGATCAGAATCCACCCTCTTAATGAATCTATAGAATGCAAAGAATTAATTATAGGACTAGTTCTGATAAATATATTGAGAAATAAAATAATAAAAAAATCAAATACAAACAAAATAATTGCTTTACTTATTAAGTCCACATAAACTTATATCTTATGAATCGCTTTTGTTACTATATATTTTTTTATTATACAAAACCCCACCAACAATCAATACAAATAGTGCCTTTTTGACTGTTTCCGATGACTGTTCACAGAATTGTGATTCTCATTTTACTTCTTTTGGAATTTCTTAGGACTTGATAGAGTTGGAAGGGTCAAAAAACTGAGCAGAGCGCTGTTAATTGAAGATGAATCTTATTTTCAAGGTTTTAATTTATGTGGTCGATTTTCTCTAGTAATTAACAACTATGATTAGACTAAGCCAGGAGCCAAAAGGATGCTTCATGTATTATCATTAACAAATCAATATCATACAATGCATTTAACCTGATCAAAGAGGATGCAATTAAATTTTCATAAAATAAATAGGACATAAAATTTAATTTCTATATAACAAATCAAGTAGACCTTAGATTACTTTGTCCTTTTGGTGTCAAGTTGATTAATAAAATTTTGGTCCTACTCACTTGGTGTCAACTTTCTTTTCAAGTATTTTAGTTGGCTTGGCTTGTCAGAATTCCTACTACAACACATGCAAAATGAATAAGATCCAAAAGGTCAAACAAAGGCCTTCTGGGCTATAACTAAGCCCCTTTAGAGAACTTCAAGGAAGGCCCAAACAAATTTATCTAATTAAATAGAATTGAGATTTATTTAAAAATATTGGAATTTTGAGTTTTAAATTCACATTGAAAAATATACATATTTGTGTACTACACTTTTAATTGATTAATCATCAATAACTCGTTTTTTCCCAAACAAAAAATATCATCAACAACTTTAATTAGATAATATTTCATATAAGAAACTAATATGGGATTATAGAAATGTACGATTATCGTATAAAATGTCAGGTATGTTACATTATTCTATTTGGTTAGTTTAATTGGAATGTAAGATTTTGGTGTTTTGTTAGTGGAATGTAAGATTATTCTGAAGCATATTTTACTAAATCATCATCGTTGTAAGTTTTTTTTAACAACTTTACTTCTTTAAATTTATTTGTCTCAATTTTCATAAAATTATACAAGCATGAAATAGCTTCTTTAATATCTCAAAGTTATGGTTGATTATGGAATACAATTCTGTTGACACCATTTTTGGATGAAAAACGGAGTCGACTTGGGTTTTGAAAATGAAAACGAAAACGAGAGTCGCCACCAATCCTTTTTGATGAGGTGTGATTGGGTCACCTTGAAAAGATGGTTGTTTTTAATAAACAATTTAATTTTATTAAAACAACAAGTTTGGTCCACGAAATTCAGAAAAACGGGTTCGGGAGTCGGTTACGCACGAGGAAGGATTAGCACCCTCGATACGCCCAAAATTGGTACCTAGTTGATTACTTAATGTCTTAGTGTTGAAAAACTGAAAACTTTAAAGAAATTTAAAATACGATCCGAAAAAAAAACTCGAATGGCATGGATTAAAATTCAAGAGGATATTTGGCTATTCAGTCAATCGGGAAATCGAAACCCAGCACATTAGGGCACGTTCCTTGAATTTTCGAATGCAAAATATTGCCTTATTTTGAAATTTTTGGAAGGATATTTAGCTATTTGGTTGAACGAGAAAAATCGACACCCAGCACCTTAGGGCATGTTTTCTCGAATTTCCAAACGCAAAATATTGCCTTTATTTAAAAAAAATCCTCATCTCGAGAAAACGACATGTCATATCCAATGCATTAGGACACGACGTATCAAATTCCCGATGCGAGAGTACATGCCGAAAAATTTATTTATTTAAAAAGACTTTTAATTATCTCGAGTTTAGAAAAGGGATCATGCCCAGTAAGTTAGGACACGATCTTTTCTTAATTCCCGAGATCGTTTGAAAACTCGAGTTTGAAAATATTCACGTGTTTAGATTTATTGTGAAAATCGAAACCCAGTAAGTTAGGGCACAACTTTTCAAATATCTAAACACGAGATTTAATTTATTTGAAATGGATTTTGATATATTGGGCAAAATGAAACACGATGCTAATATGTATTGCGATATATATATAAAAAACATATGTATGTGAATTATAAAATATAGAAAATATGTAAGAAAAATATAGATTTTAAAATATAAATAATATGTATAAGTATGTGTATATATATAAAAACACGTACATACACATGTATATATATTATAAAAGTATAAATATGTACATATATAAATAAAAAAATGGGTATGTGCATACATATATATTACATAAAATAAATGATATAAGTATGTATATTGTAAAATAAAACAGTGTAAGTATGTACATATATATGTAAAAAAAGACATATATACATATATTTTATAAAAATGAATGATGGATATAGACGTATATGTATGTATGTATAACAAAACATATGTATGTATATAAGCTAAAAAAACGTGTCTATAAAGAGATATATAGATATATATAATAAGATATAAATATATAATAAGATGATATATATAAATAGTTATAATAATAATAATAATAAGACAAATATATTCAAAATTTAAATAAGTAAATATAAATAAAATATAACAATAACAATGTAAAACTAAATGGTATAATAATGGTGACGTAAATATACATATATATAATGGCAAAATATAATAATAATAGCTAGATTAGTTAATAAAACAACAAAAATAACAAAATGGGTCAATTTGTGATAAAAATAAAATTTAAAGGGTAAGACTATAATAAAATGCACAAAGGAGGACCAAAATAGAAGGGCGCGAAAGGAAGAAGGACCAAAGGGGCAATAAACCCGATTTTCAGGCCACGCGTCCCTTCCTTAGGGGCCCAACTAATTGAGGATCAAATTAAAAAAGGGAACAAATCCGTGGTCCAAATTAAAATAGGAGAAAAAAGACAAATGGTCCAAATTGAAACAGACTGAAAATGCGGAAGGGCCTGAAGCGCAAATAACCCCTTGATAGAAAACACGCGGATCCTTGGCAGGCGGGTCGGGTGGATCGGGTCTAAAGACTAAACGACGTCGTTTTAGGGCTATGATGCCAAGCCCTAAACGACGCCGTTTAAGAGGGGTATAAAATTCTAATTTTTTAGCAAAAATTCATTCTCTTCCACTCTTCAAAAAAAAAAAACACAAAATACTCTCTCAACTCTCCCTCTTCTCAGTCCCTCCTCCGGCTAGGGTCCGGCCGCCTCCGGTCATGGGGCCGTCGCGCCGGCCACCGTACACGGTGGCCGGAAAATTCAAAAGGTATGTTTTTTTTTGCCTTTTTTTTATATGTTATATATATAGTTTTAAAAAATAAAAGAAACAAAATCGAACACAAATAATTCGAAAGGAAAAAAATAAAGAGAAAAAAAACTAGAAAAAGAAAATAAATATACCGAAAATGGGGTTGTTGAATTTGTTTTTTTATTTCTTATTTCTTGAATTTCTTTTTGCCAAAAAGGGGGGGCTTGTTACAGAGATGATACTTGGCTTTATAGCCAATTTTACATGCTATTTTAGTCTTTTTTTTTCTTTTTCTCTGTTTGCCACTGTGCTTTGTGTGATTTTCTTCTTTGCAGGCAAGTGGGGTGATGGGCGAGCGGCGCGAGTCAGAGGGTAGGTGGCTTAGATGATTGACGGCGGCGGCAGATGCAGAAGGCCCTAGGTGCGGCGCACCTAGGGTTAGGGTTTCTTTTTTTATTTGTGTTTTGGGTAATGGGTTTTGTAATTGGGCTTGGGTAGGTTTTAAATTTTTGGGCCTGTTATTTGGTGAGGCCCGGGTAAATTTGGGCTGTACAGCTGCCCCTCTTTGCTCGTTGTCGTGTAACGAGAACAGAGCAAAGACTAAGAAAGACCAAATTTGCCCGGTCTCGCCGAGTCTTGACCTCTTGGTGCCTTTCTTCTTCAGATAGCCTTTTCGCAATCCACTGTGCCTTGTTGTTTCGATCCACTCTACTGCCCTTCAGAGAGATCGGACTTGTAGCTTCAATCTTCTTCGTACCAACTTCAGGGGGACGAGATTCGTTGTTTTAATCTACTCCGCTACAACTTCAGGGAGGTTGGATCTGTGGTTCTAATCCGCTCCACTGCAACTTCGGGGAGATAGGCATTGGCGCTCCGGCCCACTCCGCAATGTCAGGGAGATAGAATTATTGGCTTCTATGTACTCCACTGTAACCACAGGGAGGTAAAACCTGATGCGATCTACTCTACTGTAACTTCAGAGAGATAAGATCCTTTATTTTAATCCGCTCCACTGTAATCTCAGGGAGATAGGATTACTAGCTTCAATCTGCTCCGCTGTAATCTCAGGGAGATAAGATCTGAAATTCTTCAGTCTGTTCCACTGTAATCTTAGGGAAATAAGACCTGGTGCGATCTGCTCTACTGTAACTTCAGAGAGATAAGATCCTTGGTTTTAATCTGATGCGATCTACTCTGCTGTAACTTCAGAGAGATAAGATCTTTTATTTCAATCCGCTCCACTGTAACTTCAGGGAGATAGGATAGTGTCTTTGATCTGCTCCGCTGTAATCTCAGGGAGATAAGATCTCTGGCTTCAATCTGCTCCACTGTAACCTCAGGGAGATAAGATCTGAAATTCTTCGGTCTACTCCACTGTAACCTCAAGGAGATAAGACCTGATGCGATCTACTCTGCTGTAACTTCAGAGAGATAAGATCCTTTATTTTAATCCACTCCACTGTAACTTTAGGGAGATAGGATAGTGTCTTTAATCTGCTCCGCTGCAATCTCAGGGAGATAAGATCTCTGGCTTCAATCTACTCCACTGCAACCGATGGAGGCAAGGCTTTGTTTTCGATCTGCTTTGTTGTTAACGCAGGAAGGCAAGATCTGCTATCTTCAACTAGCTCCATTGCAGCCAATGAAGGCAAGGCTTTGTTTTCGATCTGCTTCGTTGTTAATGCAGAAAGGCAAGATATGCTATCTTTGACCAGCTCCACTGCAACCAATGAAGGCAAGGCTTTGTTTTCGATCTGCTTCGTTGTTAATGCAGGAAGGCAAGATCTGCTTCTTTAACCAGCTCCACTGCAACCAATGAAGGCAAGGCTTTGTTTTCGATCTGCTTCGCTGTTAATGCAGTAAGGCAAGATCTGATTCTTTAACCAGCTCCACTGTAACCAATAAAGGCAAGGCTTTTTCAATCTGCTTCGCTGTTAACGCAGGAAGGCAAGATCTGCTTCTTTAACTAGCTCCACTGTAACCAATGAAGGCAAGACTTTGTTTTCGATCTGCTTCGCTGTTAACGCAGGAAGGCAAGATCTGCTTCTTTAACCAGCTCCACTGCAACCAATGAAGGCATGGCTTTGTTTTTGATCTGCTTCGCTGTTAACGCAGGAAGGCAAGATCTGCTTCTTTAACCAGCTCCACTGCAACCAATGAAGGCAAGGCTTTGTTTTCGATCTGCTTCGCTGTTAATGCAGGAAGGCAAGATCTTTCTTTAACCAGCTCTACTGCAACCAATGAAGGCAAGGCTTTGTTTTCGATCTGCTTCGCTGTTAACGCAGGAAGGCAAGATCTGCTTCTTCACTGATCTGTTCTCTAGGGAACATGACCTGTATGTTCTATTTTATGAACCTAATTGTGCCTAGTGATTAGGATGACATGATCATAACGAATCAAATGCTCCTAACTCTATGTGTATGAATGACATTTGAATGAATGCAAACTGTCATGAAAATGATTCCTTAATGCTTAGGTTATCATCACGCAAAAGCTTATTAAGGCTTTATCACTGACGTGCTACAACGCCTTCTTGTTCGGCAGGCGTATCCAAAGAAACACTTAATTTGAATGCCCCCTAGTGTGATCTTCAAACTTCAATCCACTGGGATGCAAAATTTGTACCATCATTCTCCCACTGTAATCCAAGAGTAGAAAGATATAGCTTTTCTCGATCTTCTTCTATCGCAATTCAAGGATACAAAATGTGAAGCTCTTTGGTCCTTTACCCTATTCCCAAGGTGTCATACCAAATACTCATGCACAATTGCAAAATTTTATTCTCCAAGAAAACCTTTACTTATCACTCGGTGATCATTACTTGTTTGTTTATTGAAGCTTTGTCACCAACACGGTATCTTGTCATTTTGCTTAATCAATGTTTGGACAACAAAATCTGAAAGGATAGTCTTTAACTTAGACCCTTCCTTCTTAGATATTTCACCCTTTAAACTTGATGTTTTCTAAACAATAGTCATGTTTCAGGTTCCTATATTATTTAGAAATTTCTAGAGTAATATGCAAAACTTCCATTGTGAAAGTATTATTAGTCTATTAATCATTATTCTAATGCAACATGCTTGCAAAAAAAATCATAATGATAGGTAAAATAGAATTGATTTGAGAGCATAGCTCGAAATGAATAAATTATCAATGATAGCTAAAATAAATAGAGGAATTGATTAGAACATGTATCTTGAAAAAGAAAGAAGTATTCCAAGAATGACAAAATCAATATATAAATAGTATGAATGTCAAGTGCCCCAGATATCGCAGCTTGAACTTCTCTGTACAAACTTTCTAAAGACTTTCCTGAGTTTGACATGTGTTTAGGAGATCTACAGGACTTTGTCGGTGCCCCAAGATGTCACCTTACCCTTTCAGGTATAGCAAGATCACCACATGCCCCAATTTGATCAATATTTGAGCCGCTCTTTTCGGGTTTTCAACTCAAATCCCCTTTGGCCTAAGGTGCCCTTTGCGGGTTTTTCCCTTAGCCTCTCCATTTTTACTTTTTCATTTTTTTCATCTTTTTTTTTACTCAAAGTGCCCTTTTGCAGGTTTTCACCTTGGTCCTTCCTTCTTCTTTAAACGAAGTGTTTCTTGACTGGATCCGAGTTTATAGGATTAGCAATCTCACTCAGGATCAGTGCTCCTCTAAAAATGGTCCTCTTTACAACATAGGGACTTTCCTAGTTTGGCATTCATTTCCCTGTAGAATCCTTTCATTTAGGAGAATCTTTTTCAACATCCAGCCCTCTTGTGGAATTCTCTGAGACGAGCCTATTTATTATGGGCTCATATTATTTATTTATGGTACATTTGACCCTGATGAATAACTTTTAACCCTTTTCCTAGGGCCAACTGATGACATCGCGATTGGATCCCTTCAACAAGTAATGAAGGGATTTTAACAGGTAAAACTACCTCATTCTTGTAAACCAAAAAGAGAGGTGTTGCCCCAGTACAGATGTTCGACAAACAATGAGGGCATATGGTAATTTCTCACGTCAATCCTTGTAAGTCTCAGTCATTTTCCTTCAATTTTCGATGTTCAACTCTAGGAACTTCAGTGACAAATCATGGTGTCCACTTCTGAGTTAATTTGAGACCTCAGCTATCATGCTATTGTTTAAGCTCAAAGCATTCTCCAACACCATCCTCTCTGAAATTCTGTATCAGTATAAGATGACCTTGATCCATGCAGTAGCCTTTAAAAAATGAAGCAATGCCCATCAGAAGTCTTCGATAATGGTGATGTCCATGCCCTATTTTGCTCAAAATTTGAGTCGCCCTTTTTCGGGTTTTCAACTCAGATCCACCTTTGGTCAAAGCGCCCTTTGCGGGTTTTCGCCTTGACCTCTCCTTTTTCTTTTTCTTTTTTCCTATTTTTGACTTTGATTTTTTTATTTTATTTTTGTTTTTCTTTTGATATTTTGATATTTTGATATTTTGATTTTTTTTTGAGTCTGAACTCATGAGATCAGGCAAGTCCTGGTCATGTTTTTCGACCAGAATCAATGTTATTCTAAAGTCTTCCACATAAGATCTTCCACTTTCATCTTGTATGCGAAAAACCTTCTTTGGTACCAGATTTCTTTCATAGAGCCCTTTTGGGACGCAACTACGATAGAAAACTTTGGATCTTCCTCTTTAATCAGGATAAAGTCCAACATCTTGAAGGGATGGAAACTCGACTTCAAATGGATAAAGCTATGCTGACTCAACGAGAGAGGCATTGCCTCGGTAAAGAATTGCATCGTTCGCACTGTAAATTTCTGCCATCGTGCTGTTGTACAGGCTTTAAGAATCGAGGTATACCCTGGTATGATCATACAAAGACATCTTTGAACTCTAGAGGTAACTCAACAAGGTATTGCTTCGTTTCTGTGGTCAGGTCAATTCTAGTCTTCATCAAGCTCACAATTTCTAATGATTCCTTGAGAGGTAAGATCTGTTTATCCACTTGTTCTACCATCCTCAACAAGTCTAGAGATAGGCTACAATCTATGTCATCTTCAAAGGCGTGAGATCCCTCTAAACACATGTCTCACTCAAAAGGAGATTCTAAGTCTGTAACAGTGTCATTCATGTCATTGATATCCAGGGACCTACTGTAGGTACAAAAGAATATACAAAGAATGTATGAATTTAAGAATAATTATTTATACAGTATGATTATGAATGAATGAATGATGTGGAAGAAAATCCAAAAGAAAAATAATCAGACATAATTATTCAAAAAGAATATTGGCTCAAAAGTGAATGCAAAGATGTATTTTATTAGAATAATAACGTTCAGACATTAGCCTATTTCACAAAGGAATTTCTATCGCTTCTAGGCTAAAAACAACAAAATGTTCTGAACATTACTCTAGATAAGCCCTAAAAACTAAAGGGATTTTTTTCGCAGCCCAGTTGCTTAGAACACTCCAGATTTATAAGGGCAGATATCTAACAAGGTTCCTTTTCATTCGTGTCTTCAAATATGTCATTGGTGTGAACGCTTGCCAACATTGAACGTATGTTTTCCTCCTCTTTAATTTCCTCACGAAGCTTCATCCCCTTATCGTCCATCATGTCCTGAACCAAGGCTTTGAATTCCACACTCTCTTGGGTCTCGAACCCCCTCTCATGATGGAAATCACAATGGTTCCGTGTCTTTCCCTTATTTCCTCCTGAATCAGAAATAACTGATCCCCTTCCTACCTTCATGTCTACCCCATTATCAATATGGCTAGGTAGTAGATTTTTTGCGCTAGACGAGTCATCAAATCTGACAACCCCCATATTAATGAGCTTTTCAACCCGTTTCTTGAAGGCAATGCAGTTCTCTATTGAATGCCCCGTAATTCCCGCATGGTAGTCGCATTGTACGTTCGTGTCATACCATTTGGGATACGGAGGCTGTATGGGTTTTAAGTAGAAGGGGGACACCACATGTGCATCAAATAAGCTTCGGTATGACATCAGAATTGGTATGAACTGGAGCTTCTCAGTACCTGGCTTCACTCCAGATTCTTGCTTTGAAGACCTCTGATGGCTGGTGGTTTCTGTCTTTGATCGGCCCACAGTGATTGGTTTTGAGTGGCCCTTGTTATATATATTCGCATTATTCCCACTATTCCCCTTCTTCTTTGGGGCCTCTATAATATCTGGGTACTCTGCCCCTACCTGCTTCATTTCTTCTGGATCATCACGTGCAACAAGAAAATTGTTCCTCAAATTGGATCTTGGGCCCGTCAAGCCACTTACTGGTGCTGTTGTACCAGTCTGATATTGTTAAGATCTTATGGTAAAGAGTGCCCCTTGTGGACGCCCATCCGGCTGGACTTGGACACTTATCGGAGTATAATCTAGGGAATGGGCAAGATCCTTATTATCAACCCCAAAGTGGACCACTGGGTCCTTCCCCTTTTCTAACTCTCCAGCTGGCAGTCGGTTGAACTGACTCATCAAGGTTCTTTGTAATTCTAGCATCTGATCTCTCATCTCCTGTTGAAATTCAGTCAATTGCTCCCGCATCTGAATCTGCATTCACTCTAATCTCTCCAAACTTTGGCCCATTCCTTAGTTTCTATTCGGGTACCGCAAAAATGTTGGTTTTCCAGATTTTCTGAAATGATTTTATTCGATTAGGTTTTTTTTTAATGGTCATTAATGCATATGATGTGATACAATGCATGAAAAGAATGCAAAGAAAAAGAGGCACTGATTCTAATTCAACTTCATTAGAAAACTTTACTAGATAAAGAGTTTCTTTACATAAAATAGACTACATATATGGCTTTGCCCTTACACTCAAAGCCTTAACCTTTCTAAGAAGCCAAGCTAATTCTCAGCCCCTGTCCGACTCTGACTCATACTTCAAACTTAATAGATCAGCCTGAACCGCTAGAGTTTGCAGATGATCAGCTACTTCGCGCACTTGAGCCACCGCCTCTCCCAAAATATAATCTCTTTCTTTAATCTACTCTTGAGACCGACGGAATTGTCTTTGCCACTGCTCATTATTTTCTTCCAGAAGCTCTATCCGGATTTCACTATTTTGCAATGCATTCTCTAGCCCTCCTATTTGTCCTTTTAATTCTTCAATTTTGTCTAAGCTCGCCCTTAATTCAACCGTAGCATTACGATTACAGTACTGGTGAAGCGATCTTTCTAGTTCAGTTATCCGGACCTTCAACTCCGTCTTCTCGTCTTGGCAAACTAGTAGACTCTTTCCCAAGACGACTTCTCGAGCCCGAGTATCCTGAAATTTCTTTTCCCATTGATTAACTTTCATCTTTTCCTCCTGAATTTCTTGTCGCCATTTCTCTGGCGTTTTACCCAAGCCAGCAGCTCTTACCGACCTACGCAACTTCTTGTAATCTGTCTTCAGGCTGTCCAAATCTTCTTCTGCTTTGTTCTTTCCTTTTCTCAATTTATCAGCCTCTAATCTTTGAATGTCCACATCCAGTCCTAACTGCATTTTTTCTTCCTCTAGTTGTTCTATCTTCTTCCCCAATTCTAAACTCCTTTTTTCAAATTCTTGTTTGATGATTTCTATCTCAGAAGGCAAAACTTGTAAGTGTTCCTCTAAAGATCGAGCAGTTTCTGAATTTGACGCCGGGATGTTGTCGTTGATCCTTTGATCACGCCACTGACTATACTCGGGGGTAATTGTCGGACCTACGGCTAAGATCTTCATTCGACGAGTCTGGTTCCAGGCACTAGATATTTCTCGAACCTTCTTCTTGTAATTGTCCTCACTATAGGAAGAATCACAATAGGCCAACCCCTGCGTTGCTGGTATGAATTGTCGTGATCTATACTGTCTTGATACGAGTAGAGGAGCATATCCGATAGCTCCCCATATCCCTAGCAGCGGAACCCAGTCGAAATCTCCACATCGGTACAATATCTCGTCAGGAATTAACCAAGGAGCCCTCCATTCAATATCTTCATCCTGGAGATTCTGGAGTATCTCTATCCATTTTTCTTCTGAAATATCATCCCGTCTTGGCGTGGCCACCAATTCTCCTAGAAGGGAGTAGCTATCAGAGAATACCCGATAAGAGACCTTTTCGACTTTCCAAAAGTGGCTATGGAACCATGCCAATAAGAGCTGCGCGCATCCAATAAACCTTCCCTCCCCTGCTTTTCGACACGCATTCAAGGATCTAAAAGTTTCAGCTAGTATTGCCGGAACCGGTGTAACCCCTTTACTAAGCCGATCAAACAAATCAGATACAGCTTCGTCTATGTGTCCTAAAGCTTTGGGGAAAACCACTAGTCCATAGATACTTAAAGCGAAGACATCGACCCTTTTCTTTAAGTCAGGATGTACAAGCACCAAATCTCGCAAACTTTTCCAAGGAACACATTTACTGTCGCCCTTCTGTTGGATCCGGGCAGCGACCCACTGCTCGCTCATCCCAGTGATGTTCATTAATTTCTTTAAGAACAGAGGGACACAAGCAGCTCTGGAATAAGCCTTGTCGACTTGAATCTTTGGGCACCGAAGCAAGGTCGTATACTCCTCCACAGTAGGCGTCAAATCTACTTTCCCAAAAGTGAAACAACTGTAGGCAGGATTCCAAAACTGAGCAAGGGCTCGGAATAAATACTTGTCCACTTTGACACTAAGCAGATAAGGTAGGTCACCGTAGTTACAATAGAACAGCTGCTTGGCCTCGACATCCCATTGATCCCAGACTTCTTTCATTTCTCGAAGGTCATTCTGGATTACACTGATACGGGTAAAATCCCACAATTCTGACACGTACCCTTTCGGTAAGACTATTGCCTTTCTCTCGTTGTGTCATTTCAGCCCATATTCGCACAGTCGCATTATCCTCTACTTTATCAACAAACCCCTTTTCCATGATAAGCTTTCTACCAAGAAACTGAACGTAAATCGACACCTCTTTTAGAATGAAGATGCCATGCAATCACAAACAAAGTAAATTAGCATTAAACACAGAATAAGATTTAAAATAAGCGACAATAAATACAACATTCATTTAGGTAAGCACTAAAATTTGGAGTAGCTCTACCTAGGTCAGTTCCTATGGCTCATTACATGTGGTTTGGTTCTAAAGTAGGGTACCTGAACCAGCAGATTCCTCGATCCTCACCCATTATAGGCTCATACGGACCGAGTTCGATTCAGGGGGATACATTTCCCTATGGCCATGCGGAGATGAAAATCTCACGAAGACATAGGTACGGATATATCCCGAAAGCGATTCACTATCCCATGCGGAGGTGAAAACCTCACGAAGGCGTAGCTTCTCACTCCCACTTAAAAAGGTGTGACCAACGGTCATGCCATGCAATGCGGAAAGATAAAATGATAAACCCCAATTTTAAACAAACAGAGCAATTATAAACCCCAATGATGATGATTATGATAAAGACAGATAAAATGCGATGAAAGGATCGTAATTTTAAACCGAATTTCAATTTTTGACAAAAGACAAAAAGTAATCACCACGTGGCTTGACCCTCTTATCGGTGTCCCCAGCGGAGTCGCCAAGCTGTTGACACCATTTTTGGATGAAAAACGGAGTCGACTTGGGTTTTGAAAATGAAAACGAAAACGAGAGTCGCCACCAATCCTTTTTGATGAGGTGTGATTGGGTCACCTTGAAAAGATGGTTGTTTTTAATAAACAATTTAATTTTATTAAAACAACAAGTTTGGTCCACGAAATTCAGAAAAACGGGTTCGGGAGTCGGTTACGCACGAGGAAGGATTAGCACCCTCGATACGCCCAAAATTGGTACCTAGTTGATTACTTAATGTCTTAGTGTTGAAAAACTGAAAACTTTAAAGAAATTTAAAATACGATCCGAAAAAAAAACTCGAATGGCATGGATTAAAATTCAAGAGGATATTTGGCTATTCAGTCAATCGGGAAATCGAAACCCAGCACATTAGGGCACGTTCCTTGAATTTTCGAATGCAAAATATTGCCTTATTTTGAAATTTTTGGAAGGATATTTAGCTATTTGGTTGAACGAGAAAAATCGACACCCAGCACCTTAGGGCATGTTTTCTCGAATTTCCAAACGCAAAATATTGCCTTTATTTAAAAAAATCCTCATCTCGAGAAAACGACATGTCATATCCAATGCATTAGGACACGACGTATCAAATTCCCGATGCGAGAGTACATGTCGAAAAATTTATTTATTTAAAAAGACTTTTAATTATCTCGAGTTTAGAAAAGGGATCATGCCCAGTAAGTTAGGACACGATCTTTTCTTAATTCCCGAGATCGTTTGAAAACTCGAGTTTGAAAATATTCACGTGTTTAGATTTATTGTGAAAATCGAAACCCAGTAAGTTAGGGCACAACTTTTCAAATATCTAAACACGAGATTTAATTTATTTGAAATGGATTTTGATATATTGGGCAAAATGAAACACGATGCTAATATGTATTGCGATATATATATAAAAAACATATGTATGTGAATTATAAAATATAGAAAATATGTAAGAAAAATATAGATTTTAAAATATAAATAATATGTATAAGTATGTGTATATATATATAAAAACACGTACATACACATGTATATATATTATAAAAGTATAAATATGTACATATATAAATAAAAAAATGGGTATGTGCATACATATATATTACATAAAATAAATGATATAAGTATGTATATTGTAAAATAAAACAGTGTAAGTATGTACATATATATGTAAAAAAAGACATATATACATATATTTTATAAAAATGAATGATGGATATAGACGTATATGTATGTATGTATAACAAAACATATGTATGTATATAAGCTAAAAAAACGTGTCTATAAAGAGATATATAGATATATATAATAAGATATAAATATATAATAAGATGATATATATAAATAGTTATAATAATAATAATAATAATAAGACAAATATATTCAAAATTTAAATAAGTAAATATAAATAAAATATAACAATAACAATGTAAAACTAAATGGTATAATAATGGTGACGTAAATATACATATATATAATGGCAAAATATAATAATAATAGCTAGATTAGTTAATAAAACAACAAAAATAACAAAATGGGTCAATTTGTGATAAAAATAAAATTTAAAGGGTAAGACTATAATAAAATGCACAAAGGAGGACCAAAATAGAAGGGCGCGAAAGGAAGAAGGACCAAAGGGGTAATAAACCCGATTTTCAGGCCACGCGTCCCTTCCTTAGGGGCCCAACTAATTGAGGATCAAATTAAAAAAGGGAACAAATCCGTGGTCCAAATTAAAATAGGAGAAAAAAGACAAATGGTCCAAATTGAAACAGACTGAAAATGCGGAAGGGCCTGAAGCGCAAATAACCCCTTGATAGAAAACACGCGGATCCTTGGCAGGCGGGTCGGGTGGATCGGGTCTAAAGACTAAACGACGTCGTTTTAGGGCTATGATGCCAAGCCCTAAACGACGCCGTTTAAGAGGGGTATAAAATTCTAATTTTTTAGCAAAAATTCATTCTCTTCCACTCTTCAAAAAAAAAACACAAAATACTCTCTCAACTCTCCCTCTTCTCAGTCCCTCCTCCGGCTAGGGTCCGGCCGCCTCCGGTCATGGGGCCGTCACGCCGGCCACCGTACACGGTGGCCGGAAAATTCAAAAGGTATGTTTTTTTTGCCTTTTTTTATATGTTATATATATAGTTTTAAAAAATAAAAGAAACAAAATCGAACACAAATAATTCGAAAGGAAAAAAATAAAGAGAAAAAAACTAGAAAAAGAAAATAAATATACCGAAAATGGGGTTGTTGAATTTGTTTTTTTATTTCTTATTTCTTGAATTTCTTTTTGCCAAAAAGGGGGGGCTTGTTACAGAGATGATACTTGGCTTTATAGCCAATTTTACATGCTATTTTAGTCTTTTTTTTTCTTTTTCTCTGTTTGCCACTGTGCTTTGTGTGATTTTCTTCTTTGCAGGCAAGTGGGGTGATGGGCGAGCGGCGCGAGTCAGAGGGTAGGTGGCTGAGATGATTGACGGCGGCGGCAGATGCAGAAGGCCCTAGGTGCGGCGCACCTAGGGTTAGGGTTTCTTTTTTTTATTTGTGTTTTGGGTAATGGGTTTTGTAATTGGGCTTGGGTAGGTTTTAAATTTTTGGGCCTGTTATTTGGTGAGGCCCGGGTAAATTTGGGCTGTACAAATTCAATCCATCACAAACGTTATTTATTATGGCCTTTGTATATGCAAATTGGGTACTAATCCGGATCATAGATGGTCCACAATAGGTGTTTAAAGAAACGTGTTATTGGTCGATTTACTGTCAAAGCTGAATATTAAAGTGTGCCTATGCAAGGACTAATATTATATGTGTTGAATCATTATTAAGTGAGTCGAAAATTGTACTTGATGACAAGCTAATCTTGTAGTGCGATAATTCACACATTGTGGTTGTTTGGGTTAATCCAATCATTTATTTTAAGTTCAAACATGCTGAGTTGGACTTGCTCTTTGTTTTGAAAAAAGTAGTGACAAGAAAATTTATTGTTGTAGAAATATGAACAAGTAACGATATCTTAATGAAATCATTGTCATGCAAGATCAAAAGCAAGTTGAAAGTGCTCGATATGCCACAACGTCTTGTTAATATTTAGTATATATCCATTGTTATAATTGCTTTTATGTGTCCATTTTGTTGCTTCTTTTGCTTGGTATCCATCTTATTATTTCATTTTGTAGATGGCATTGATTTGTACAACTAAAAGTTCACAAGAGACAACATGACATAGAATTAATAGCGGTTGGTAAGTTAGTGAATGTTAATGATGTAGTTGACAATCCTTAAGTCTTTGATTTAAATTTAAAAAATTGAAAATTTACATGTGTTGTTCATGTATTGGTTGCTACCAAGTGAGCAGGTTTCTCAAACAATGTTAAAGGCTTTGGGGGTGGATTGATGCAATGAGGACATTATAGGACATTATAGGAAATTAAGGTTTTAGCAGCGTTTTTAGTGGCGTTTGGGTGGAAAATGCCGCAAATATTATACATTAGTGGCGCTAACGGAAAAACGCCATAATAGGTAAAACGGTAGCGACGTTTATGAGAAAAATGCCGCAAAAGGTCAAGCAGTAGCGGTGTTTATGAGAAAAATGCTGTAAAAGGTAAGCAATAGCAGCATTTTTGATAAAAACGCCGCAAAGTATCATTTTATTTTAAATGAAACCGTACCGTCTTGCTCTGCTTAGTTTTATCCCTAAACCATAACCCTGAAATCATTTATTTTTCCCCTAAAAATTAGAATCCCCAAATCCCTTAATTTTTTCCCCAAATCGAAATCCCGAAATCCCTTTGATTTTCCCGGACCGTCTGATGCATTGCCGTCGACTATCCCCTCTGCTGCATCGTCGTCGACACTCCTTTGCCACATTGCCGTGTAAGTTTTTTCCATTTGTTTGTGATTATTGTTATTAAGCTACAAGATTTAATGGATGCTTAGCCCTAAAATTGCATGTTCTCTGATGACAATAATTTATCAAGTTTGTCATGCTTTTCCTTTAAAAACTACATAGGTGGATATCACAATAATTGCTTATTTTTCTTTCAATTATTGGATCATTTTACTTACTTTAGATTTGCTGCCTTCAGTTTTTGTGGAAACGTTGGACAAATGCTTCCAGATGCTTCCAGAATGTTTGCGAGCTTGACATCATGTTCAATTATAGCAAGGTTGTCATTTCAAATATTAGTCATTAAATTGTTTACTGTTATTGTTAATGCTCGAGTGAAGAGTTTCATTTCCATATTGACCCAAATAATCAGAAGTTTAGAGGTGTTGTGTTTGAATATTTAGTTTTCTATGCAGCATAAATAGGAAATAGTTAAATGTAACAAGGTGTTTTACTAGAAGCACATGCTTGCAGCTTTGAGTACTGATTATTTTTGCAATTTTTATACGCTTTTCTCAGAGACTTCAGGTTAGTAATGTTGTAATTGTTACAGCTATGATTTCTCTACTATTACTTTCTCTACACCTTTTCTTAAGCTTTTCTATTTTAAACTCAAATATCTATCAACACAGAAGTACATGGCTTGAATATTTTTTTTTTTAAAAAAGACTTGCCTAGATAAATTTTGTTTTTGCTATTTAAAATGTTAAAAACTATTTTTACAATTAAATTTAAATAATAATTTTGGTCAAATTTAGTGTAAATTGTAAATTTATTTCAAATTCAGTCGAATTAAGGTTGATCGAGCAACCCGTACAGAGTACAAAAAAGCTTTTACACTGTCATCTGTTATCTGCCATCCAGTTTTCTTGTTTATTGCATTTAGAAGTCCTTTATTTTCTGATTTTGTCTCTATTAGCTCAATTTTTATTATTTCATTTAACAATTATTTTTATTATTTCATTTTACAAAATCCTGTCCCTTTTCTTTCTCAGCTTTTTTGCAGATCTTGTTCTTCTATTTTAGCTGCTCTTGATTGAGAAGATAGCTTTTTGGTGTGTTTGCTTAGCTCCAATCCACATTGTCTCAGGTAAGACAGTTCTGCTTCCTTTCTTTCTTTGTTTTTAATTTTCTTATCTGAATTCTGGGTTTTCATTGATGTTTCAGTTAAGTACATTGTGTTATTATGCTAGTTGTGGTGACAGCTTTGGTGTAACTGGTTTTCAGTTCACTTATTTAGTTTTTTATGTGATTAAAATAGCGACATATAGATATGTTTGTGAATTTTTTTATTGTTTCGTTAGTCCTGTATTTCTTTTGTTTATTTCATTGATTTGATTTCTTGGTGGATAACCATTTTATAATTTTTTTAATTTTTACCTACCGAAACTCGGATATGCTTTTAAGTTATTAGGGGCCAATGTATAAATATGTTCTTTACAATGGTGTTTAGTCCATATCAGTGTAGGTAATCATTTTCCCTTGTTGACTAAGGCTAGTATAGTTGAGTTTTTACATCAGCAAGTTCTTGATATAGAGCACGGTTTTGCAGGGCAGTTACTGGGTTCCAAGTTTTCTATTTCTTTCTCTTTTTTTGTCAGACCGAATTACGCAAGCCAAAGTTTGTAAAGGTAATACCAGTGAAGTTCACCTTTATATTTAAAACTGTTGCTTTCTCTTTGGTTGATATTTGATGCTTGGAAATATTGCGATATGCTAACCCACATTTTATCTGGTAGATACTTTTAGAATGGAGTTGAATTTCAATAGATTGGTTAGTTGTAAACCTTTTTGTATGCTTTGCCATTTCATGAAATTGGAGATGAGTGACAGCATTTACATTGAGCATGCTATTGTTTTTCTCTGGATATGCTACTTGCAAACTGTTAAAGCCTTTATTGTCCTATATTTAAAGCCTTTATTGTCCTTTACTTGCAAACTGTTTGCCTGAATGTTTTGGGTATGAAAACATAATACGATATACATTACAATAAATTTGGATAGACATAATTATGAGACTCAAAATTAATAGAAGAATACAATAAGTTGAGCCTTAAGTATTTATTGAGCTTTTTTATAAGTTCATGTGATAGTGATTTAAAATACGCAAGTTTTAAGTTAATAAAGAAGCTATGGTTAACTAGGAGCATTGAATCACCACAAAGTGTCGAAATTGTATTTAAAATGTTGTAGAGTAAACTATGATTAGTTATTGATATATACATATTTTTAAAGTCATTCTTAATGAAATTATAAGTTAATTTCTGTTTCCGCAATATGTAATTTAATTAGATTGAAGTTTATTGTAATCCTTTTGTAGCTTAATTTGACTAAAATTTTGACAATTTGGGGATGGAAGAGGTGGATATTTGGACGTTGTTTTTTGAAAAAATAAATTAATCTTTGTTAAAAAGAATTTGAGAAATTGAAATAGAAGAAATCATTTTGAGTTTAAAAGGCGATCTGGAAAAGTGTTAAAAGCCCAACTTGGTTTTCTTTAAAACTTAAAGCCTAAATTAGCGAAGCCCAATTTGGAACTATGTTCTGCCTTAGAATATTATTTTTTATTTAAGGCCCAAGTAAGTTTTGCAGCCCAACTTCATATTATTTTTTATTTCAAGTTTTGGTATGTACTGTATACTAATAATAAAATTTGTGTTTGACATCACTTGGATTTATTCTTAAATACATCTAATATAAACACTTTAATTTTATAAATATTCTTTTTAATGCTTTAGCTTTAATACATAAAAGATATATAAGTTAAGATTATTTTAATAATTAAATTACTGAAATATCATTATTTTAAATTATGATTAATATTATTATAATAAACAAAATGAAAAGAAGTAAACAAAAGAAATAACAAATCTTTAATATCTTTAATAAAAAATACAGAATAATCAATTTTATTGATATCTTTATATTTAATCCAATTTTTAATAATTTATTTTAGTTTTGACTCTAAATTTTTATTTTTATTTTAAAATTTAAGATAACTTGAGTTCTAACTTTTGGATTTTAATTGTATTATTAATTTATTATTTTAAATTCTAAATTTAAATTCATTAATTTTTATATTTAGTTTTAAAGTTAAAATTTTCATAGAAATTTTAATTTTAAATAATATTTTATTTATCCTTAAAAGTATATAGTTTAAAGTTCAAATTTCTAAAATAAAACATAATATAATATTTATCATAGAAGAAAATATTATTTAATTAAAATAAATTTTTAAATGAATATAATATTTATCAATATTACCATAAAAATAAATTGATCGATTTTAATGTGTAGTATAAAGTTAAAAAGTTCATGGAAATTTTAATTTAAATAGTAACTCAAAATAGATGAAAAATTAACAAATATTAACTTTATTAACATATAATTATTAATTTGTTAATTTTTGTCTTTTTAAGTATAGTAAACATAAAGGTGATAAAAAACACAAATTTAAAAATTAAAAGAGTATAATTAATGTAACACCCCCTAATCCCAAACCGTCGCCGGAATAGGGTTACGAGGTGTTACCGAACATATTGGTTAATTTACAAACAATTCATGAATAAACAACAAATATATTAAAATTAAATCATGAAGTCTCTTTTATGAACCCTCGAGGCCTAAATCACATATTATAAATGAATAGGGACTTATTCAAGTACTCCGAAAATTTTTTGTAATATAATAATAATTATATATATATATTTTTAAATATTTATTTCTAGTACATTATTCGCTATTTCAAAAAATTTTCCTAACTTCACATTTAACTTATATTCACTAAATTATTAATATTTTTTCTACTCATTTGTCAGATTTAGTGATCTCGAATCACTATTCCGACACCACTGAAAATTTAGGCTATTACAATTCTCCCCCTCTTAAGAAATTTCGTCCTCGAAATTTGTTACCTGAAAATAGGTTCGGATATTGTGATTTCATTGATTCCTCTGTTTCCCAGGTTGCTTCCTCCACACCATGTCGATGCCACAACACTTTAACTAATGGTACCTTTTTATTCCGCAGTTCTTTAATTTCCCGAGCTAAAATCTTCACTGGTTCTTCTGAATAAGTCATATCTGACTGAAGCTAAATTTCTGTATGCGGAATCACATGTGAAGGGTTTGATCTATAACGTATCAGCATAGAGACATGGAACACAATATGAATCTTCTCAAGCTCTGGTGGTAAAGCTAACTGATATGCTACAGGGCCGACTCTTTCAATAATCTCGTATGGTCCAATAAATCTTGGACTTAGTTTTCCTTTTCTGCCAAATCGTAATACTTTTTTCCATGGCGACACCTTTAAGAACACTTGATCACCCACATTAAACTCTATTTCTCTTCTTTTCAAGTCAGCATATGATTTCTGACAATCCGAAGCATCTTTCAGAAAATCTCAGATAATTCGAACATTTTCTTCAGTTTCCCGAATTAAATTGACCCCCATTAACTTGGATTCACTCAATTCTAACCAATGCAATGGAGTCTTACATTTTCTTCCATATAAAGCTTCAAATGGCGCCATCTTTATACTGGATTGATAACTGTTGTTGTAAGCAAATTCGGCCAGTGGTAAATACTTTTCCCAACTACCACCAAACTCAAGTATACAACATCTCAACATGTCTTCCAAAATCTGAATTACTCGCTCTGATTGCACATCAGTCTGAGGATGAAAAGCGGTACTAAAATTTAGCTTTGTGCCTAAAGCTTCCTGTAGTTTGCTCCAAAACCTCAATGTAAACCTTGGATCTCGATCCGAAATAATGGATGTTAGAACCCCATGTAACCTCACAATCTCAGAAATATAAAGTTCTGCTAACTTCTCCAGTGGAAAATCTGTTCTGACTGGAATAAAATGTGCTGATTTTGTCAATCTATCGACAATTAGCCAGATTGAATTTTTCTTCTTCGGGGTCAGAGGTAACCCGGATACAAAATCCATCGTAACATGTTCCCACTTCCACTCTGGAATCATAATAGGTTGTAATAAACCCGTTGGTACCTGATGTTCTGCTTTCACCTGTTGACATATTAAACACTTTGCTACAAACTCACAAATTTCCCTTTTCATACCAGGCCACATATACATCTGTTTCAAATCACAATACATTTTTGTACTTCCAGGGTGAATAGAATACCTACTACTGTGAGCTTCAGAAAGAATATCATTTTTCAAGTCTGAATTATTTGGAATGCAAATTCCTTTACGATAGTATAACATACCATTCTCATCAATGTTATACTCTGAATCCTGCTTGTCTCGAGCTATTTGTTTCTTTAATACCAACTTTGAATCTTCATCTTGCAACTCCCGAATTAGTTAGAGAAACACAGGTTTGGCTTTCAATTCCGCTATTACAGATCCATCTTCACTAACAAACAAATGGACATTCATTGACCGGAGTGCAAACAAAGATGATTTCCGACTGAGTGCGTCCGCAACTATATTAGCCTTCCCTAGATGATAATCGATAACAAGGTCATAATCTTTTAATAACTCAAGCCATCTTCTCTGTCTCAAATTCAACTCTTTTTGCGTCATCAAATACTTCAAACTTTTATGATCTGTATGCACATAACATTTTTCACCATATAAATAATGTCTCCAAATTTTCAAAGCAAAAACAATTGCAGCCAACTCCAAATCATACGTAGGATAATTCTTCTCGTGTGATTTTAGCTGCCGAGAAACATAGGCCACCACTTTTCCCGACTGCATCAGCACACAACCTAAATCATTCAAAGATGCATCACTGTATACAACATATGGCACACCTGATTCTGGTTGAGTCAACACTGGAGCTTTTGTCAACATATTCTTCAATTGATCGTAACTTTGCTGGCATTCGTCAGACCACACAAACTTAACTTTTTTCTATAGCAATCCTGTCATAGGTGAAGCAATCATTGAAAATTTTTTAATAAAACGGTGATAATATCCAGCTAAACCCAGAAAACTTCGTACTTCCGTTACATTCTTTGGAGTTTTCCAATTTACCACTGCAGATACTTTATTCGGATCTACTCGAATCCCTTCGGCTGAAACAATGTGACCTAGAAATCCCACCTCATGAAGCCAAAATTTACATTTGCTGAATTTTGCATATAATTGCTTTTCTCGCAAAGTTTGTAACACCCCCTAATCCCAAACCGTCGCCGGAATAGGGTTATAAGGTGTTACGGAACAAATTTTATTTATATTGGTTAATTTACAAACAATTCATGAATAAACAACAAATATATTAAAATTAAATCATTAAGTCTCTTTTATGAACCCTCGAGGCCTAAATCACGTATTATAAATGAATAGGGACTTATTCAAGTACTCCAAAAAATTTTCGTAATATAATAATAATTATATATTTTTTTTAAATATTTATTTCTAGTACACTATTCGCTATTTCAAAAATTTTTCCTAACTTCACATTTAACTTATATTCACTAAATTATTAATATTTTTTCTACTCATTTGTTGGATTTAGTGATCTCGAATCACTGTTTCGACACCACTGAAAATTTAGGCTATTACAATTAAAGGGTTAAAATTTAAAGATAATAATCATAACTTACATAAACATTTAAAGAATAAAAAAAAACTTTAGATCATAACTTATATAAATATATATCATATCATAACTTACATAACTTACATAAATATATATCATATCATAACTTACATAAAACTTTGGATCAAAATATATAAAAATCACAAAAATTTGGGCAACACTATTGTTTTTCCCTACTCTTAATTATACTTGTAAATAAACAACTTACCTGAATTAGTTTACACCCATTAGATACTTGATACTTAATATGTATTATCTATTTTAGCACAATTACATGATTTAAATCAATTTAGTACACTTAAGTAACGGTAATTTATTGTCAACTTTAGACTTCAAGAACTACGAAATGGATAATAGTTGGATGAATTTGTCAAGGGTAAGCAACGACTAAGTACAAACTTTTCTAAATTTTGTATTTCAAAATGCAAGCCAAGAGAATATGATTCTTTGCTCGTGTAAGAAGTGTGGCAACATCAATTGGCATATTCGTGAAGTTGTCTACGAACATCTAATTGTTGATGGCTTTATTCAGGGGTATAAAAAATGGATTTTCTATGAAGAGTGCACACTTCGTAGAATCTCTTCAACGATTAAGCTGACTTATCTTCATAATGCTTACCATCAGTTTGTTAGAGAAGATAACATGGAAGGTATGTTGCGGGATGCATTTAATATATGCAGTCATAGTTTGCAATCGTTTCTATCTGAAATTATTACATCTGATGATTGTGATGTTGGTGGAAATGCTTTTACTGAAAGGGGAAGAAGTGTACCTGATGAAAAGCCAAATGGAGAAGCGGTGAAGTTCTACAAGTTACTTAATGAAATGAATGAAGAACTTTATGAGGGATCGAAATTTTCAAAAATGTCTTTCTGCATTCGTCTTTTTCACTTAAAATGTTTGGGAGGATGGACCGGAAACTCTTTTATACTACTGTTAGAGTTTTTCATAGATATGTTTCCGTTTGAAAAAATCCCTCATTCATGCAAAGATATGAAGAAACTGATAAAGGATTTTGGCCTTGGGTACGACAAAATTCAGTTGCCTAAATGTCAATAGAAAATCGAAAGACAATCTTCAGAGTCAACTTGATCTAGTTGATATGGGAATTCAGCGTAATCTTCATCTTCAATTACTTCTGAATGGAAAATCTTGGTTGCCGCCTTCTAAGAAATAGAAGTGTTCTACATGGTGTTGAAGGATATAAAGATCCTAGATGCGTATACATCAAATATATCTCGATGTGTGAATTTTAAAAATCGAAAACTATATTCCCTAAAATCACATCATTATCACATCTTGATGCAAGATTTACTACTAGTTGATTTACTTCTTTAACAACTTTACACTTCGTTGTAAGTTTTTTTAACAACTTTACTTCTTTAAATTTATTTTTCTCAATTTTCATAAAATTATACATTTCATAGGCATGAAATAGATTCTTTAATATCTCAAAGTTATGGTTGATTATGTAACACCCCAAACCCGGCCTAGACGTTATAGCTGGATCCGAAAGTGTCACATGAAATGGATTGAAAACTATTGTCTTTAAGTTAAAACCTTTTTAGTTCATTAGCCTTTATTGCTATTATTAATTTCAAAGCTTTCTTTCTTTTAATCATTTAGAGATAAAACGTATTAGTAGCAGAAGCTTGTAAAATCATTGTGTCCAGAAAATCCGTTCAAGATTTTAGAAAACCCTTACTTTTGGTGAACCATCACAGTTATAAATAAGTAAAAAGCAAAAAACCCAAAACCAACATCAAATAGTTTTAAAGAGTCAAAAGTCCTAGAAAATACATCCCCGGTGCCAAAACTTAATAGCCATAAAACAAAATAAAATCATAAAAAAATAGGTGATCACCGTCGAGTCCTCCGCTGCACTGACCCGCCTAAGACTGTGGGTTATCTGTACAGACAAACAGAGAAGGGGTGAGTTTACGTAAACTCAGTGTGTAACCCAGCAGAGTTAAGCATGCACACATACAGAATATCGCAAATCAGACAAATTCATATTCGGGCCTGGGCCCATGTCAGATACAGATGCAAATCCAGCCCTGAGCCCATTTCAGATGTAGACACAGTTACATATATGCAAATCAGATATGAGAATCCTACCCCCATCTTCTACACACCATCTCTGACCATCCCTACACACCGTGTGGGGTTTAAAACACCCATCCAACCCTACACACCATCTGAACCGGTTTCTCTTTAAAGATTAAGTCTGGCCTAACTTCGATCTCCTCAACGAGACAACATGGGATGGATCAGAATGGTACCACCTCAATATCAAGACGTGAAACACATAATGAATTCGGTCCAACTTAGGAGGTAAATCCAACTTATAAGCAACCGGTCCCACTAGCTTCAAAATTTGGTACGACCTAATAAAACTAGGGTTTAGCTTGCCCTTACGACCGAACCTCAGAACCTTTTTCCATGAAGAGACCTTCAGAAACACAAAGTCCCCCACAGAGTACTCAATATCACGTCTCTTCAAATCCGCATAAGACTTCTGTTTACTGGAAGCCACTTTCAGATGATCCCGAATCAGTCGAACCTTATCCTCAATCTCAGAAATCAAATTAGGGCCCAAAATTCGACGTTCACCCAACTCAGTTCAACACAGGGAAGTACGACACTTACGACCATATAGAGCATCGTAAGGTACCATCTGAATGCTAGACTAAAAACTGTTATTGTAGGAGAAATCGGCTAGCGGCAGATAATCCTCTCAACTCCCTCAGAAATCTATCACACAGTTTCGAAGCATATACTCCAGTATCTAAATCACCCTCTCAGATTGACCATCTATCTGAGGATAGAACGTAATATTGAATTCCAATTTAGACCTCAGAGCTTTATGTAACTTCTTCTAGAACCGAAATGTGAAACAAGGATCTCTGTAAGAAATAATCGATATTGGAACCCTATACAGTCTAACTATCTCGGAGATATACAGCTTCGCCAACTTCTGAAGAGAAAAGTCTGTTCGAACCGATATGAAGTGAGCAGACTTAGTCAATCGATCCACGATGACTTAAACATAAGCCTTATTAGTGGGTGTCAAGGGCAACCCATAATGAAATCCATAATCACTTGTTCCTATTTTCATAAGGGAATCTTGACTGGCTGCAATAAACCCGAAGGTAACTGGTGCTCAGCCTTAACTTGCTGGCACGTTAGATATTGAGCCACAAAGTCAGTAACCTTACGCTTCAACCTTGGCCACCAGTATAGTTCACGGAGATCCCGATACATCTTATTACCATCGGGATGCATAGCATAAGGGTTGTTATGCGCTTCCCTCAGAATAGACAACCTCAAATTAAAATTGTTCGGCACACAAATACTGTCACTATTTAACCTAAAATCAGCAGTAGTACTTCTCTCAATCTATCAAAACCGTAAACCTAGAGTCTCGTCTCCTTTCTGCTTATCTCGAATCTACTCAATCAAGTCGGCTTAACTTGCAACTCAACTAACAGACCTCCATCATCAAACAGACTAAGGCGAGCGAACATCACCATCAGATCTGTCATCGCTCTTCGGCTTAGAGCATTGGCTACCACATTGGTCATACCAGGATGATACTCGATAGTACAGTGATAATCCTTAAGCAGCTCAATCTAATGACGCTGTCTAATATTCAACTCCTTTTGAGTAAGGAGATACTTGAGACTCTTGTGATCGGTATAGATGATATACCTTTCACCATACAAATAGTGTCTCCAAATTTTCAACGCAAAGACTACTGTAGCCAACTCGAGATCATGCGTTGGATAATTTGCCTCATACGTCTTAAGCTGACAGGACGCATAAGCCACAACCTTAGCATCCTGCATTAAAACATATCCTTAATCGACGTGTGATACATCACTGTAGACCATAAAGTTCTTACTAGATTCAGGCTGTATCAGAACAGAAGCCTGAGTCAAAATAGACTTGAGCTTCTCAAAGCTCGATTGCTTCGCATCAGTCCAGAAAAATGGCACATCCTTACGCAAAAGCATAGTCAAAGGAGCTGCAATTAGAGAAAACCCTTCGACAAACTGCAGATATTATCCCGCTAAACCCAGAAAACTGTAGATCTCAGACACATTCTTAAGCTATTTCCAATCCAGTACAGCCTCAATCTTCCTTAGATCTATACGAATCCCTTCAACAGAAACTACGTTCCCAAGAAAAGTCACTTTACGTAGCTGAACTCAGACTTGCTGAATTTAGCGTAGAGTTGTTTTTTTTTTTGTAAAGTTGCAGTACCACCTTAAGATGTTCATCATGATCATCCTCAATCTTAGAACATACCAATATATCATCAATGAAAACCACGACGAACTGATCAAAATATGATTGAAATACTCAGTTCATCAGATCCATAAGTATGGCTGGCACATTAGTCAGTCTAAAAGGCATTATTAGGAACTCGTAATCTACAACGAACCTTAAATGTAGTCTTATGCACATCCACCTTCTTAACCCTCAATTGATGATACCCCGAACGGAGATCGATCTTAGAGAACACAAAAGCTCATCTGAACTGAAAAAAATAAGTCGTTGATCCTCAGAAATGGATACTTATTCTTAATAGTCAGCTTGTTCAACTGCCGATAGTCTATGCACATCCTCATGGTCTTATCCTTCTTCTTAACAAACAGCACTGGTGCTCTCTACGGAGACACACTAGGACGAATAAAACCACGGTATAACAACTTCTGTAGTTACGCCTTAAGCTCTATAAGATCTTTTAGTGTCATACGATAGGGAGCAATAGACATCGAAGCTATTCCTGAAAGAAGCTCAATCCTAAATTCCACTTTTCAATTCAACAGTAATCCCGATAACTCCTCAGGAAAGATGTCCGAAAAGTCCTTTACTGTTCTGATGTTCCCAACAGAAGAGTCCCTAGAATCTGAAACACTTATATAGGCCAAGTACGCCTCACATCCTTTTCGGACCATTTTTTCAGCTACTGGAGCAGATATTATATTTGACAGATAGTCTCAACGCTTACCAATCATAACTACCTCCACATCATCCTTGGTCCTCAGAATGACCCTCTTAGATGCACAGTCTAAACGGACTCGGTGATCTACCAACAGTCCATACCCAGAATTAGGTCGAACTCTCCAAATAAAAACTTCATTAAATCAGACAGAAATATCTCTCATTGTACCTCTAACGGAACCTCCTTATACAGTTTACTAACTCGAACAGACTACCCCAACGGGCTTATCATGGTAACCTCACTAGAAGTGCTCTCAACCGGTAACCCTAGATTTTCAAAAATAAAACAGACCATTTAGGAATGAGTATATCCTATGTCTATCAGAGCAAAGTAAGGTACATCAAATATGAGGAACGTACCAGTGATGACGTTAGGAGCATCTCTGTCCTCTTGGCGACATGCAGTATAAACTAAAGCAGGCTGCCTCGCTTCGGTCTGACCAGTACTTCTGCCTAATGCTCTCTGCCCTTAGCCCATACCATTACCACTTTTGGCCTGACCACGACCCCTAGGTGGTTGCTGAACTGCTCTCTGAGTCTGTACAGTACCCGGAGCTGGAGCTTGCATCTGATCTGTACATTGTGGACACTCCCACCTCAAGTATGGCTCTGTCCTCCTCCAGTACTCGCCCGGATGGCGTCTCCTACAGTCACTGTATGGCAGTAACCTAGTAGGAACAACAGAAGCAACAGGGGCCCTCACTTTAATTGACCCATCAGATCTGACCTTTTTCTTAGGCTTCGGAACAAAACTAAAGGGCTCCTACTCCTTCTTGTTCTTGCCTCTCTCTCGATCCCTATTCTAGCGCTCCACGCGCTTAACATCTTCAGCGATCTTGTCTCTCTCTACTAGTACAACAAACTCTTGCTCTCTCTGTGGAGCAATTAGAACCCTAAGGTTATCCCTCAGTCCATCCTTAAATCGAATACACCTATCATATTTCGTTGCCACCGTACCCCAAGTACAGTAGCTCAGTCTCAGGAATTCAACCTCATACTCGGCCATAGATCAGTCACCTTGTGTGAGATTCAAGAACTCACGGGCATCGAGGTAACTGACCCCCACATATTTGCTCTAAAAAGTAGTCTTAAAGAACTCTCAAGTCAAGCTCTCAGGCTGAGTGCCCTCTTTAACCGTCAACCACCATTTATATGCCTTGTCGTGAAGCAAGGAGACTGCACCCTTCAATTTCTGCTCGGAGGTACAGTCTAGATCGTCCATAATCCTCTCAGTAGCCTCCAACCAGTACTCAGCCACATTAGGGGCGACTCTTGTGACACACCTAAACAACTCAGCTCTATTAGAATGAGTCGTTTAGTTACCGACCCTCGGCCCTCAGATCCAGAATTGGGTCTAACGACCCTCTCTAATACCCTCAGCATGGCTTAGGACAGTGCGCCGTCCCCAGCCAAATGAATTTGAGACCCAGTCTCAGTAACAGGTGACACAGATGTCTCACTAGTGTCTAGATTTGGCATGCTGCCCAGAGATGAATACTCAACTTGAGCCCCCCTACGGCCCTTACCTCTTCCTTAAGTATCACGTCCTCAGATACCTCGTGCGCTCATTGTAATTTTGAAGTTATCTACATTAAGAGTTTTATGAATCAGTTCAATGTTTATTAACAGATATTTTATGCAAAATTTATTAGAAGTTCAAGAGCTGTTTTCAGAAGTTTCAGTTTTCTGACTATCTCAGTACAGTCTCAATAAGTATTATCTACAGTGTTTCAGAATAGTTTAACCAAGTATAGAAATACTTACAAGATCAGCGCTAGAGACTCGGTGTACCACATACTTAAGCCAACTATTTTTAAACCATTTTGCAAACCAATTTTTTAAAACATATTTTGTAACCAAAAATTCACAGCCGAGTTTTGCAACTTGGCTATGATATCATTAAATGTAACACCCCAAACCCAACCCCAACCTAGACGCTATGGCCGGATCCAGAAGTGTGACATGAAATGGGTTGAAAACTATTGTCATTAAGTTAAAACCTTTCTAGTTCATCAGTCTTTATCACTATTATTAATTTCAAAACTTTCTTTCCTTTAATCGTTTAGAGATAAAATGTATTAGTAGCCGAAACTTGTAAAATCATTGTGTCCAAAAAATCCGTTCAGGATTTTAGAAAAACACTTGCTTTTGGTGAATTATCACAGTTATAAATAACTAAAAACCAAAAACCCAAAACCAACGTCAAAAAATTTTAAAAATTCCAAAGTATCAGAAAATACATCCTTAATGCTACAACTTAATAACCATAAAACAAAATAAAACCGTAAAAAAATAGGTGGTCACCGTCGAGTCCTCCACTGCACTAATCTGCCTAAGACTCTGGGTTACCTGCACACACAAATAGAGAAGGGGTGAGTTTACGTAAACTTAATGTGTAACCCAGCAAAGTTAATCATGCACACATTCAGAATATCACAAATCAGAAAGATTCATATTCGGGCTTGGGCCCATGTCAGATACAGATACAGATCTGCCCTGAGCCCATTTCAGATGCAGACACAGTTACATATATACAAATCTTGTAACAGCCTAATTTTCAGTGGTGTCGAAACAGTGATTCGAGATCACTAAATCCGACAAATGAGTAGGAAATATTATTAATTTATTGAGTATAAGTTAAATCTGAAGTTAGGAAAAATTTTGAAATAGTGAATAGTGTACTAAAAATAAATATTAAAATAATTAAAATCGAAAACAAGGTATCGAGAACTCAGGAATTTTAAATGGAGCCATAAATATTTTTATAAATATTTATGGAGTGTTAATAAGTTAATATTAAAGTTTCATCAAGAAATTTTAAAGTTCTGATAGTTAATTGAACAAAAAGGACTAAATTGTATCAAATGTAAAATTGTGAGAAATGATTAAATAGCTTAAATGATAAAATAAAGAGGGTTTAAAAGGAAAATAGACTTAAGGTCTCTTTGGGCTGGATGGCAGGGGCATGAAATCAGCAAGAAAATAAAGAGGATTAAGGGAAAAATTGCAAAATTGCAAAATTTACTTAATAAAGCTAGGACTAAAGTGGAATTATCTAGATTTCTCTTTATTTTTCTGCATTCTCATCAGAAAAAACACCATGGAAGAGTTCACTTAAGTTGGTGTTTCATATTTTTACTTCAAGTAAGTTCAATTCTTGATTATTTCTTAAAATGTTTGTGTTTTTGTGACTTTTACAACTAGGTCCACTTGTTGAATTCATTAGTTTTTCATTCTATGAAAGAAATTGAAACTTTCTATGAATATTTTATGGAATTATATGATGATTTGTCATGGAATTAGAGCTTTAAATTGTTTATATGCTGATTTTATTGAAAGAATTGAATAGAAAGTGAATGTTGGGACCTAATTGTAAAAGAGTTTGAAGTTAGAGTTTTATGTGGAAATTCTAAATTTCAATAGTTATGAAATAACTTATAATGTCTAGTAAAAGTATTAATTGAGAAAATTATCTTAATTGAGGGGTTAATTGAGCAATGACTGAATTGTATGAATTGTGAAATTTGGGGCAAAATGGAAATCAACATTTTGCACTAAAACTGTTTTGGACAGCAGTAGTAATCTGACTTTGAAAAATCACCAAAAATTTTAGAAATGGAATTAGAGGATGAATAAAATATGAAATTAAAGCTTATTGAGTCTAGTTTCTTATAGAAGAAATGATGTAAGCAATGGAGTTGTAAATCATGAGATATGATAAATTTTGTGAGATTAGATCGGAATGATTTCGGGTTCCCCTATTCTGAATTTGTAAAATCATCAAAAATTTGATAAAAATAATTAGGGGCTTAAATTTATATTTTTAGAATCCTGATTGAGTCTATTTTCAAGAGAAATAAATGGAAACATCATTCAAATCCTGTACGAGGAGATAATTAATTTTTAGTGAAGAAGGATCGGAACTGTCGGACAGCAAAACAGGGGAGACTTCAATGAATAAACTGTATTAATTGACCCAATAAAAAAATTATGAAATTTTTATGATAAGAAGATATATGAGTCTAGTTTCAGGGAAAATTAGCGGATCTTAATTTGGAGTTTCATAGCTTCAGATATAAATAATTTAGTGACTATGACACGGGTGGATAGCTTGAATATTCACATAAGTAATTAGTGAAAATTATGTATAAGGTTACTTACAAGTGTGTTATTTATACTAAGGATGTGGATGGAGAGGAGGAGGAGGAAAAATATATGAATGACTCGTGTATAAATTGATCACATGCCCGATTATAATAGATAAGTGTTGGATTAGAAATGATATAATGTTTTATTTGGAATATTTATTATGAAATTATGATTATCGTTATAATACAAAAATTTTATATGGCTAAATTTTAGTGATTATTTGTTAATTTTATGAATTTCATGATGTGTTATTTCATATGTATTGATGATAAAATCGTGAATAATGTAAAAGCATGAAAATTGAATAAATGATCAAATTGAGCATTTCAGTTCAGTGACAAGATGAATTGAAGGAAAAGACCATGGTTGGACCATGGCAACAAGTGATAAGTGATAGCTTCGGCTACACTTATCTGATCAAAGACAAGTGAAAGTGATAAGTGATAGCTTCGGCTACACTTATCTGATCAAGCACAAATGACAAGTGAAAAGTGGTAGCTTCGGCTACCTGATCAGTGAAAAGTGGTAGCTTCTGCTACCTGATCAGTGAAAAGTGGTAGCTTCGGCTACCTGATCAGTGAAAAGTGGTAGCTTCTGCTACTTGATTAGTGAAAAGTGGTAGCTCCGGCTACCTGATCAGTGAAAAATGGTAGCTCTGGCTACCTGATCAGTGAAAAATGGTAGCTCCAGCTACCTGATCAGTAAATAGTGGTAGCTTCGACTACAAGTGACAAGTGATTTCCGTATAAGACCATATTTGGGATATGGCATCGGTGTGTTATATGCTACTGTATAAGACCATATCTGGGATATGGCATCAGTGAGATATGTGATTCGTGCAAGACCATAGCTGGGCTATGGCATCGATATGTGATATGTGATTACGTGTAAGACCATAGCTGGGCTATGGCATCGATATATGAATATGTGTAAGACCATAGCTGGGCTATGGCATCATTATGTGAAGATGTGTAAGACCATAGTTGAACTATGGCATCGAGAAAATAAAGTACTCAATTCCGTAAGACGTTCACTAATTTGACAAAGTTTGGTAAGTGTTACATGGAATTATGTGATACAAGGAAGTACGAGTTGATAAGATATGAGTATAGAACTTGGTTGATAAATGAATTCATTTGTAATTATATAATTGTTTATCTTGAATGTACTGTCCATATGTATTGATAATTCAAATGTTTTAGTGAATAAAGTTCCGACATGGAATAAATTGAACACGAGACAAATAAGTATGAAATTGAACTCGAAATTCATGAAAATGACGGTTATTGATATATGGAGACATGAGACATTGATATATGAATATGGAAAATGTTTGATAAATGTGTTTATTCATAATTATGGAATTATATACCTCATGTGTACTATTTGCATAAAGATGATATTTCAAATACTTTGATTATTTAAGCTTAAATATGAAATAGTATGAAATCAAGATAAGTTGTTATGAAAATATATTTATATTACAGAGGTATGACTGATATATGTTGTATGATTGCATAACGTGAAATTGTGTATATATATGAGAAATTTAATGAGAATTGAGCCCATACACGTTTCTTGTTATTTATATGAAGTGTACAATTGACAAGGGTGATGAAGTTATAAATAGAGAGTTACACGGGTTGAAAACACGGGCGTGTGACTCTCCAAAGTGTGAAAATTTTTTAAGTGTTGCAAAAGTTTCATATGTTTACGGTTTGGTCCCGAACCACCCTGAATGTATGTTTTGGGCCCCGTAGGCCCATATAAGGGACGTTAAACATATGTATGAAAGTTTTTAATTTAGAAGAAATTTTATGACCGATTTTTACATGATTGATCATATTAAGTTCGGTAATGCCTCGTACCCTATTCTAGGCCAGGAATACGGGTAGGGGGTGTTACAAATCAGATATCAGAATCCTACCCCCATCCTCTCCACACCATATCTCTAACCATCTCTACACACCGTGTGGTGTTTAAAACACCCACCTAACCCTACACATCACGCTGTACCAATGCGACATATATCAGATATAATGCAATCGTGTTGCTAGATATTAGGCATAATCTGCCTTTCAGAACACTTCCTCCAATATACATCATCTCACATTAATCACAGTAACAGAACATGCATATAGGATTAACAGATAAATCATGCTTAACATGCTTTCATAAACAGATAACAGATAAACAGACATATGCATACTCATAACCGTATTTAAGTCTAATAGATCATTTGGTTATAGGGTTAGATAGCATTTACCGACCCTACGGTAGGCCCACAGCCGATTAGGACGACCCGTGTGACCCTACGAAAAATTTCAGTACAATGGGCCCACATGCCCAGATTGGCTTTGCCCATGTGGATCGCACGGCTTGGCCTAGTTATCACACGCCCGTGTGGACCCATAAGCCCAATCTGGCCTAACCCATGTAGCTTACACGTCCACACTCTGGCCATCACACAGCCGTGTCTTGTACACGACCTGACCTTCGTCGATCACACAGCCGTGTGACGTCGACAGATTGCATTTTTTGGCTTTCGTTGAATCCTGTTTTTCTATGTTTTGGGTGCATACCTAGTATTGTGTTGATGTGAGAACACTCCCGAATCACACATCTAAAATTGACCAAAAAACCATTGAATTAGTCACTTCAATCGACGTTAAACCGAACTACCCCAAAAATGATAACCTTTTAATCTATCAAAACATTTACCTTAAAATTAGTAACAGAGATTCCGCAACCTTAACGCATCAATTGAAGACCTTCAACCCCTTAATTTTCTCCTAACACCAAACAAAACTCGTAAATTAACGATTTAACAATCCTAAACAGAAACGCACCCACCAAACTAATCAGAAAGGAAGGAAGCGCACCGAAACAACCGAATATGAAAAACTGACAGCGAATAGAAAGCAAAGAAAACGATGACAAGAAGAATAAAAAGAAAGAAAAGAAAAATGGCATAGAGCAGAAAGAAGATGAACAACATCAGATTTTTGGGAAAATTCTGGAAAAGAGAAATTTTGAAAAAGAATAAAATCTAATTATCCCCAAATCCCCTAATTTTACTCCTACTAACCCACTACTCAACCTCCTCAGAACTACTGTTTGACCGAAACTATCTCGATCAAACAAGTAAAAATAAACTCTTACGCTCACACAGGGATTCGAACACAAAACCTCTACACAACACACAGACTCCCTTACCACTCGAATCAGCAAGCTCATTCTGATGTGGTTTTACAAATAATTTAATATAAGCCCACTGAGCAAGTATAAGGCTTAAGTCAGAAAAAATATTAAAATTTATCAAAGGTAAGGCTTGAACTTGGGACCTCCCACACATACTCAGATCACTTAACCACAGAAGCAAATACACAGTTGTGTCAAATTATCCAGAAACAGAAATAGAAATATTGGGGCGTTACATATTATGGAATACAATTCAATCCATCACAAACGCTACTTATTATGGCCTTTGTATATGCAAATTGGGTACTAATCTGGATTATAGATGGTCCACAATGAGTGTTTAAAGAAACGTGTTATTGGTCGATTTACTGTCAAAGTTGAATATTAAAGTGTGCCTGTAACACCCCCTTAACCCCGTCCCGTCGCCGGAACAGGATTACAGAGCATTACCAGTCTTTACAATACTTTTATGCATTAAACGGGGATAATTATGATACATAAATTAAAATTATGTCATTTTGTATCTTAAATGAGCCTACATTGATTACTATAAACATTTGAATCCAACCGGGGTTCGATCGGAAGCTTATAAAAATTTTCATGAAAACTTAAAAATTCCCTTTTGTGAACAGTGTCACATGGTCGTGTGACCTAGGGGACACGCCCGTGTACCCTTCTTACACGTCTGTGTGGGAACACCGTGTTGTTTCTTCTAGAATCTATTAATTTCGCACGGCCAAAGCACACGCCCACGTGCTTAGCCCGTGTAGAATTTCCAGTATACTAACTGGAGAACATTTTAGGTGCAGGGAACACACGGCCTAACGACATGCCCGTGAGCGAGCCGTGTGTCTCACACGATCTGATCACACGCCCGTGTGACCTGACCGTGTGGACCTATGATGAGCTTCGTTTTGCAAGTTACTAACCTTGCAAAAACTTAAGCTTTAAGATAACATTTTTACTGACTTTCAACATGATTAAAACTCAATTAAACATATTTAATGCTAACCCAACTTAACAATAAGACATTCATCCAATGTACTCTCAGTGGTACCACAATCTAGATTGACTTAAAATTTTTGTGTACAATCTTAAACAACTTACTTATATTAACTTTCAAGCATGCATATTTCATTTTATGACCTAACATCTTTAAACCATTCTTGAACATTTTTACTCTATTAACTTAATAGCCTAGGTACATGCCATTATCAACAATTAACATATTTTACCTTGTTGAGTTCAGGATCGACTTAGGATGCTGATTCGAAAATTTTTATTTAGTTTAACCTACGCACGGAAACAACCGTACGCTGAGTATAAACTCAGTGGTATTTCTATAAACTAAATACTCAATAGTATATATAAAAAAAATATAACATTTGCTTAAAATCATGCAACTTTTACAGTAATTTCATAAATCAATAAAAAATAATATTTGTCATTCATATATGTATTCGAGCTTTAGCTTTTAGCTTCACAGTCTTTATAATTCAATCACTTAACTTCACTTCATAACTTATAAATTTTACCATTTCATTCGGTCTACATTCGTTATCCATTAATACATAATAGTCAACAGTCAATATTTATCAACCAATTTATCGGTTTCATACAGAACATTCAGTCATTCATCAACAATTAATTATACTGTTATAATCATTTCTTCAGTAGCATTCAGTTACTCTATAACAGTCAATTATACAATAACAGTCATTTATTCAGTAACAGTCACTTATTCTGCAGCAAACAGTCTTTAATACTTTTAGTTACCCCTATTAACATGACTCAGACCTGGACGGATACACGGATCCAAATCCAACCCACACACCAGGGATATAATACAGTGTTTCATCGGCCGAAGCCGGAATACACCGCAACGGTAACAGTAACAGTAACAGTCACAGTAACGGTACACAAAGTACCTCATCGGAACGAATCCGGAACAGTCACAGTCTGGCGGCACATAAAGTGTCTCATCGACACAGAGTCGGAATATCCCTAACTCCACTGATCCTATGGCATGCCAACTATATACAACTAGACCGACATTGTTAATAGGGATGTCAGTCAACTTCCAATTTTCAATTTCCCTTCTTAATTTAATTTTACTTCATTTCAATACTTTTCCATATCAAATCACATGTAATTCAATTTCAATACAATATACCTATTAATTCATTTTTTTCCAATAATCATACATTCAAACTTTTCATTTCTCAACAATTTAAATACTATCATAACAAATAAATATTAAGTTTGGTTTATAGAAATACAAACCGTAATTCTTGAGTCCACTCGATATCCTCGTCCATTTTCTTTTTCCCTTTCCTCGATGACACTTTCGGCGCTATATTAGCTACGGAAAAATTAACACAACATTTAAAATCATTAATATCATATTCTCTAATTTTCTATGTAACTTTTTCATAAATTCCATTTTAGTCCTATCACCATAACCTTTCTTTTTCTTCAAAATTAACCTAGTTTTCATCTTTATACTTACTTTAAAGTAATTTTCAGCTTTTCATATTCAACATAAAACTTCAATTTTGAATTCCCTTTAATTTAATCCTTACTATGTCAAAACTTAATTCTCTCTTTACGATTTAATCCTTATATCATTTCTAACTTGAATTTCTATCAATTTAGCCTTTAATTCATCATTTTATTTAACATAAATTATATCTAAAATTCAACTATCTTTCAAAATATTAGCTTAAATCAAGTAGTATTTACCTATAGGATTCCATGAACTCAAAAATTACAAGAAAATGGATTAAATTGACTTACCAAAGTGACTTTGAACCTTCAGACCCCAAATTTTTTTTTCTTTCTTTCTTTCTCCCCTGTTTCGTTTCATCCTTTCCTTCCTTTTCTATTCTTTTTCTTTTATTTCCTTTACTTTATATAATATAATAATTACTTTAATAAATATCTTTTAAATAACAATTCTTTATTAAACATTTGTATACATACACATTGTTACACTTGTACCAATCATCACTCTACATTTTTCATAATTAATTTATTTACTTATATAATTATCTCATAATATAATTATTTAATTAATAAATATCTAGTAATACTTAAATACATATATAAAAAATATATATGTATTTTTATTAATACATGTGTATCCATTTATTACCATACATTTGTCTTTCTTTTATTTATTTATCACCTAATATCCATTTAATAATAATAAATGCATTAATTACTTAATTAAATATTAAGCAAATACATACATGTATTACAAATGTATGTATTATATAAATTACACATGTCCTTTATTTTATCACACACTTGGCATTCACTTTAGCTTATTTGGTTATTTAGTCCCTTCACTTTTTTTTAGTCTATATTTGAACTTTTATTCTTTATTCAATTTAATCCTTCTACTTAATTATTCCTAATTAAGCTAAATTCACTTTATTAGACTTTAATTAATCACTTACTTAACTTTGTAAATATTTTTAATAAATATTTACGAATCCATTTTTCATAAACGGAGACCCGAAATTATACCTTTCCAGTATTGGTAAAATTCTGGTCATTACAGTGCCTATGCAAGGACTAATATTATATGTGTTGAATCATTATTAAATGAGTCGAAAATTGTATTTGATGACAAGCTAATCTTGTAGTGCGATAATTCAAACATTGTGGTTGTTTGGGTTAATCCAATCATTTATTTTAAGTTCAAACATGTTGAGTTAGACTTGCTCTTTGTTTGGAAAAAAGTAGTGGCAAGAAAATTTATTGTTGTAGAAATATTTGCTCATGAACAAGTAACGATATCTTAATGAAACCATCATCATGCAATATCAAAAGCAAGTTGAAAGTGCTCGATATGCCATAACATCTTGTTAATACTTAGTATCCATTGTTATAATTTCTTTTGTGTCAATTTTGTTGCTTCTTTTGCTTTCTATCCATCTTATTATTTCATTTTGTAGATGGCCTTGATTTGTGCAACTAAAAGTCCACAAGAGACAACATAACATAGAATTCATAGAGTTTGGTTAGTTACTGAATGTTAATGATGTAATTGATAATCCTTAAGTCTTCAATTTAAATTAAAAAATTGAAAATTTACGTGTGTTGTTCATGTATTGGTTGCTAGCAAGTGAGCAGGTTTCTCAAACAATGTTAAAGGCTTTAGAGGTGGATAGATGCAATAAGGAATAATATAGATACCAAATTAGACATTTTTTGTATAAATATTATATTGCACAATGAAATTTCAAGGGTCAAATATGTTATTACAAAAAAAATTTGATGATTTTTCTCTTTCACTTACTCAAAGTTTTAAGAAAATCCATTTGTAATCAATCAACCAACTCTGCTTTTACCAACTTTAATGATTTGTGTATTTCAACCACCCAAATTATGGATGATTTATGAAAATTTAATCATGAGTCTTTTTAATTCTCTTAAATCATGAAAATGACTTAAAAATATCTTATTGGTAATTGTAGAAGAATATAATAAAAAACTGTTTAAAATAATATAATTTTAATTTAAAAATTAAATAATATATTTTTAATATTGTGAAAGTTAGCTTGTTATTAATCTTTATATTTTACAAAAGTTGTGGATTTAGTTTTTTTACTTTTCGAATTGGTCAATTTTAGTTTTTGTACTTTTTAGATTTTAAAATTTTAGTCCTAACCCAGACAGTTACAGTTAAATTTACTTGGTTAAATTCAATTTCTAGTCCTATACAATGTGTACAATTGTAGATTTAGCCTATATTTTCTAATTGGGTCATTCTAAGTCTTTATACTTTTTGAATTTTGAAACTCCAGTCTTGATGCAAATGACCATCAATAATCCATTAACTGGATTTTTAGTGAATAATATATGGAAATAACAAGTTGACATGGCATTACACATATGATAATATAATCGTTGCATTAGATTTTAGAAATAGCATAACTTAATTAAATGAATTTAAAAATTATCGTTTTGTGAAAATTAAAATTTAAAAATTTAAAAAGTATATGGACAAAAAATAATCAAATAAAAATACAAGAACAAAATCCACAACTTTCGCAAAGCATAGAGACTAACGCAGAATTTAACCTATTGTTAAACACATATATTTATATTTCAATAATATGCAATGAATTATTAATATAAGTAATGCCATTTATTTTATTAAAGATACATAAAATATAATTTGTAAATACTTAGTAATAAATTTTCTCTAATATAAAGATCTGAAAATATTATTTAATAATTATTACAATATTTTAGGAGTTTTAAATTATTTATATGATTAATGTAATATTATATTAATTTAATACATGAAATTGTGTTTTGGGTATTTAAGATTAGTATAGTACTTTACAATTCATTTTAAACTTTTACGAAATATTTATTTAAAAATAAATAGTTTCATGATAAAAAGCTTTAAGCAATTAAAACTTATGTCAATATTTCTATTTAGAAAATGTAAAAGAATAAATTATTATATAAATCTCAAAATTATACGTGAACTTTGATTTAATGTGAAATTGTATATATAAGCTTTAGTTTGATGCAATTATACATATGAAACTTTGATTGTCTTCCAAATGTATATATAAAACTTTAATTTTGATTCAATCATACATATTTATAGAAATAAATAGATCAATCAATTTTTATATTGGATAAATATAATTATTTCTGTGCGCAAGATATAAACATAATATGATGTTACATCAATAATTGTGTTAATAATTTGTGAGAATTGGATTAAACCAAAATTTTGTGTACAAAATTGTACAAAATCAAAGTTCATGTATAATTTTGATATTTATAATGTTATAACCTAAAAAAGTTATTTTTAGTAGTGAATAAATTTATATTATTTATTTTATATTAATATAATATTTAAGTATTAATTTTATGAGAAAATATTTAGTACAGTGAAATTTTTAGATTTCATAATAATAAAAATTAGAATATTAAATATTAAAAAAACATAAGTAATTTTTTAAAACTGCTTGTAAAATATATTGTCAATGTATATTAATATTTTTTGTATGCTCGAGATGAAAATTTTCAAATCATATTTTTTATTTTTTAAAATTTTAAAAAGATTTTTTGTTTTACACAAATTATGTATTAAATAATTATTTTAAAAAATAGGGTTTAAGGACATATGTCAATGATACCAAATAATTACCTTAATATGAAAATGATATTATTATATTAATAAATATAAATATTTCAATGTTTACGTCATATTACAGTTTGAAAAATCTGTATTAAAAAAAAAGGCAAGATCCAATAAATAAATTATGGAGATGTGAAATATGCTTGGTCCATCATGACAGCGGTGACAACCGCATTTGTCTGGCTGCTTTCTTTAAAAAGATATCTAAATATTTTTTAGAAAAATATAACTCAGAATCATTTGGTACACTCCTCACTCAAATGCAAAGTTGTATTTAGAAAAAGGGATAATTATTAAAAATATAACTAAATGCAAAGTTTATTTTAAAATCAATGACCAAGTTGCAAAGAATATATATATATGGCTATTTTAAAAATCTACAACATGGTTAAACAAAACAAAATCAATGACATTCATGGAAGTAACATAGAAAGTATGATATTTGGTCAACCGTCAAACATTGCTTCCCAACAACAAATTAAATAGCTGAGGTTCATAATCATTATCAACTAATTACTTAAAACAGATAAGACTTTACAATTTATAAATATTTAAATTCCAAATTAAAGAGAAAGAGAGGAAACCAGAAGTTTCTTTTTGCAGGGATTGGTAAGAATGGCGAAAGAGTTGGATGTTGAAGCTGCAAAAATGTCAGAAGATAACATGAAACCAACAGCTATCTTCAAGAGTACAAATGAATCTGTTGTTTTAAAGGTATGAACAGTTATTCTCTTTAAAAAAAAAAAGATTGTAAATTTTGAGTTTTGAATGATTGTATTTTCATGGTTTGTTTTTTTACAGTTTGTTGATGTTGTTTATTCAATCAAGTTTGGGAAATCGGGTAATTATTTTCAAAAGAAATCAGGTTCAGGAGAGAAAGTGATCTTAAATGGGATTAGTGGGGTGGTTGAACCAGGGGAAATGTTATCCATGCTTGGTCCATCTGGCAGTGGCAAAACAACACTATTGACTGCATTGGGGGGTCGCCTAGGTGGTTGCCTCAGTGGAACCGTAACTTACAATGGCAAGCCTTTCTCCAATTCAGTGAAACGAAACACAGGGTTTGTGACTCAAGATGATGTTCTATACCCTCACTTGACCGTCACCGAAACGCTCGTTTTCACCGCTCTGCTTCGATTGCCGAATAGTTTTAGTAAACAAGAGAAGATCCTGCATGCTGAAGCTGTCATCAATGAACTTGGACTAGTTGACTGTAAGAATAGCATCATTGGGGACCCATTTACCAGAGGAGTTTCGGGTGGGGAGCGAAAAAGGGTTAGTATAGGTCAAGAAATGCTTATAAACCCAAGCTTGTTGTTCTTAGACGAGCCTACATCGGGTCTGGATTCAACTACGGCGCAAAGGCTGGTGTCGACGTTGTCGGAGTTTGCTAAAGGTGGAAGAACAATTGTGCTGACAATACACCAGCCATCAAGTAGACTGTTTTACATGTTTGATAAGGTTTTACTGCTATCAGAAGGTAACCCTTTGTATTTTGGACAAGGATCGGCTACTATGGATTATTTTTCGAGTATCGGATATGCCCCATCAGTTGCCATGAACCCTTCAGATTTCCTATTGGACCTTTCAAATGGTATATGCTTTAATCTTATAGTGACAATTTAGCATACATCTACTTCAGCTGATTTGAATCCTGTAATGTTTATATAGGTATTACATCATCAAATGAGTCACCAAAGGAACAAACCCTGGTGAAGACAACACTAGTTTCAGTATATAAGAGCAACATTGGTGAGAAACTAAGGGAAGAGCTCAAGGATAACAGCAAGCACCATCATGATCAAATGGAAAGCAAGACATTTGAAAGGTGGCCTACAACATGGTGGCAACAGTTCACTGTATTGCTTCAAAGGGGACTTAAGGAAAGGAAACATGAATCATTCTCTGTATTCAACACTGTTGAGGTCCTTGTTGTAGCTGTTCTTTTAGGACTATTATGGTGGCAATCTGATGTAGCTCACTTGCAGGACCAGGTATGAATAAACATTGGATAGCATTGATATATGGTATGAACTTAAGAAAAATAGGCTGATATATTTTGTTAATTTTGAAAACATGCAGATTGGATTCCTCTTCTTTATTTTAGGATTCTGGGGTTTGTTCCCTCTATACCAAGCAATTTTCACCTTCCCTCAAGAACGTTTAATGCTCGAAAAAGAACGGTCTGCGGGCTTGTATAGGCTATCTTCATATTTCATGTCAAGAATCATATCTGATCTCCCCATGGAGCTTACACTTCCCATTGTTTTCATCACAATATCATATTGGATGGCAGGGCTTAAACCCACAGCAGGGAGTTTCCTATACACCCTATTTGCACTTATTTTATGTGTCTTAGGCTCTCAAGGCATAGGGTTAGCCATTGGTGCCTTAGTGATGAACACGAAATCGGCAGCCACTCTCGGTTCGATCATCATGCTCACGTTCTTACTCACCAGCGGCTACTATATTCAACAATTTCCGGGTTTCATGTCATGGATCAAATACATAGCACTTACCCATTACGCATACAAACTCTTGTTGGGGGCTCAATACCAGCCACATGATACTTACCCTTGTAATGAACCTGGGAAGGTTTGCTTAGTAGGAGATTTCCAACCTATAAAAACTGTGGGGCTAGATGGTCAACTCATCTCAGCTGTTGCCCTGATTCTAATGGTTTTGATCTACAGACTCGTTGCTTATTTGGCCCTCATGAGAATTGGCGTGACCCAAAAATTGGCCAAGTAGCTAAATCTTAATCCATTATTTGCATAAAACCAAAGAGTGGTATCATATTAAATTAGAGATGCCATTGTCTTCCATTCTTTTCTTCTTTTTTTCATTTTAGTGGCTTGTTTATTATATGTATTTGATTAGAGATAGAGAGAATAGTGTACCATATCACTCATTTAACAAAAGAAATCAATTATGAAATTATTTGTATTTTATATATTCTTTTTCAATTAAGGCAATGATCCTTTTCCACTTGGTGAAGTTCAAATGCATAAGTATTTAGGGCTATAATAAAAAAACAGCAATCCCTTGATGCATTAGTAGTGACATGACTTGTTCTATAATAAAAAAAATAACATGTCTAAAACTCCTTACAACATTGAAATCTATGACTAAAAAAAAAATAGAAGAAAAACCATTAGAACAACATAAAGCTCCAAAATTAAATATCATATTTTCATATCTACATTGAAGGTAGCCAGAATTCGGAATTCATACCCATCACTCTTTCAAATTATTTCTTGCAAATTTGGTTAAACATAGTTTCCCCAAATTCGCAAACATAATTCTTCTCTAGAAATATTTTTGATTGGGTAGGGGACAACTTAAGGTATAATGAAGGGATAACATGGGTTAAAATATTTTGGCCAACCCTTTTTGGTTTAGTTGCATGGCGTATATGGAAAAATAGGAACATATTTGTCTTTCAAGATATAACATGGAGCGCAGTTGAAACCATCAAGATCTCTGTTTGCTGGACAAGACAATATACAAAGTCACATGCAAGAGATCCATCTCCTACTTCAATGAAGGAATTGAACAGAAACTAGGTGCAACTGTTGAGTAAAAGTATTTGATTTAGGCTTTGTTTTCCTTTTAATTTAGTTTGGTTTTTCCAAAAAAAAAATATTTCTTGTAATTCACCGATTATCTTCATGTTTCTTTGAGCATTTCGGAAGGAAGTAATACAAAAGCACAAGAATTAAGGTCTCACCCATGAATTACGATAAAATTGATAATCAAAAAATATACAAATCTAAATTAAAATAAATCTCAACAAAATTTACACGTAAAAAAACTTAAATTAAAATAAAATATGAATTGAAAACTTACTACCTTTTAAGATTTATCATATAAATTAACTAAACTAAAATAAATTTAAAAAATTTCTAGTCAATTATGCCCAATTGCTTAATTTGATGACATCCATGATTGAATTCAATTTCCTAGTTTCTTATCTCAGTCTTAGATAAGTGATTTGAAATAAAATAAATTTCTTTCTTAATAGTCAAACCAGAAGTTTATTGATTTTTCGTTTAAGCATCCACATTTTTTAACTACATGATGGTATACCAAGAAAAGTATATATATGATAGAAGAAAAACAATAATAAGTAACGAAGTGACTAACCAACTACACATAATATTTTTTTATATAAGGGGAAGAGATAGAAAATATTAAATTTGGGATTAGTATCAATTGAAATTTTAATATAAAATTTATTAATTTTTAAATAAAAAAAACATAAATAATCTTATTATATGTTTTTTTATTTTTTTATTTTTTTCAATTGAATTAATGTTGGGAATTCTAGAGACATTAAATTCATAATACTCATTGTTTATTGGGAAAAAAAACTTGGTTAATGCATATATGTAAATATATAAAATTATTATTTTTCATCAAAATATATATAATTTATTTAATTATAAAATTTTTATTAAGAGACGATTTATACATACCTGCAAAAAAAATGATTTATAAATAACATATAAATTTATACGTTATCAATATAATATAAGCTTACTTTTAATATTCTTTCTTAGCACAATATATAAAGTATACCATCTGACTTTAGTTATACACATTAAACACATGCACACTAACATAGATCTTTGTTCCAAATTAATGGCTGCAAGTGACATGAGACATGACGTTATACTTACACCGAAATTATCATATATTTAAGCGATAAAATATGTTATAGATATTTATATTTGAAATTTTTTTCTTATATTTTTATTTTTAAAAATTTAGATTTTCTGTTTTTTAAATTTTAAAATTCATGTAACACTCCAAATTCGGTCCAGACGTTATGGCCGAATCTGACAATGCCACATGATAGAGTATTTGAAAACTAAGTTTCTACGATAATTTCATTTCCGTTTAATTACTTTTCTTATCTCTTATTAATTCCAAAATCATTGCTCGTTTAATCGATTGTTTTCAACATAATTCGTTACGGAAGCTTTTAAAACCGTTTTGAGTAAATTGTGTTTTAGAGAAAACTTTGCCTTTTCGAAAACCAAGTTTTCCTATGTCTAGCAGTTATAAATCCATAAAAATAAATAAAAACCAAATTTAAACAAAAGTCCCAAAAAGTCCCCAAATTACATCCAAATAAACCACGGTAACTAAAATCATAAATCATAAATTATAAATCGTAAAAGTCTAAAAACTGTGGTCACCATCGAGTCCTCCGCCGCCCGATCTCTTTAGGTCTGGGGATTACCTGTGCACATTAAACAGAGAGGGGTGAGTTTACGTAAACTTAGTGTGTAATCCCACAGAAAATGAACAACAGTAAACACAGTGCACCGTCTCTATCCAACCCTACACTCTATGTGGGGATTAAATCAACCCACCCATTCTTACACTCCAGTAGTTTGCTGCTGAGCTACTAGTATATTAGGCTTAAGAGCCTTTCAGTAAACTTCCTCCAATAAAATCAACCCAACCCCATGCATTGCAACATACCATACATGACATGCTATCTCATGATATCAGTACATATAATCAGTAAATGTATACATGCATACTATCATCTTACTCAATATATATCCATCAATTAGTCAGTTCACACAATTAGGGGTCTAGGTAATGCTTATCGACCATACAATAGGTTCACAGTTGACTTGGGCGACCTGTGCAACCCTAGCAATCAATTCAGTGAAAATGACTCACACGTCCATGTGGCCTGCCCATGTGGGCCACATGGCCCAAATCTGCCTTGGCCGTGTGGATCACACGGCTTGGCCCAAAATCCCACACGCACATGTGGTTTGCTCGTGTGGCCCACACGGCCCAAATCAGTTCAGCCAGTGTGTCCCACACGGCCTGCCTGGCCATCACATGGGCGTGTCATGCATGCACGGCCTAACCTCGTCGAACACACGCCCGTGTTAGGCACACGACATACCACACGGGTGACCACATGTCCGTGTGGCTTCAACAATAAGGTTTTCGGCTTTCGCTAAAACCTCGTTTTCTATGTAATTAAGTACACACCTAGTTTCAATTGAAGCTAAAACGATCCTCGAGCACTCCAGAACCTATTTTCGGCCATCTAAAAACTAATCTTAGTCATTTAAACCGATACCAAACCGAATATTAAGAACAGACAATCTCAAATATTTCCGACAACTCATACCTTGAACGTACAATAACAAAATCGCACTTCCTCGGCACTGATTAAAACCCACAGCCACCTACAGGTCTCCTAAACATGAAATAATTCCATTAATTACCGATACAAGAATACCAAAACTAAAACACACTTACCCAACTTATTGAAACCAATGAAATCGATGGTTGTACCCAAAAAGACGATTTGCAAAAATAAAGAAAATAAAAAGAGTGGGGGAAAGAGAAGAAAAATTAGGCTATAGAAAAAAAGTTAGAGGAAAAGAAAAGCAAATAAAAACTGGCAGAGGAGGGAGTTAGGCGTCGGTTACAAAAATGACTTTGAGGAGACTGATTCACTCAATCCCACTACCCACATTATCTCAACCACCCACTATTCAGTTATCAATTACATCCAAACTCTCAGCCACCAAACTAAGCAAAAATAACTCTCCTTTGCCTACACAGAGATTTGAACCCACGGCCTCTAACATACTAACAGTCTATTTACCAGACCAGTAGGCCCATTCTGTTGTATATTTACCAACATTTCAATAAAAGCCTATTTGGACAAAGTTAAGGCTTTACTCAGAAAAATCCAAAATTTTGCCAAATGCATGGCTTGAACTTGGGACACACACACCCAAAACTCTTAACCACTGAAGTAGATACACAGTTGTGTCACACATTCGCAATAACAAAAAATAAAAATTCTGGGGCATTACAATTCAGATCTAATTGTTAACACTTTTTTTTGTTAAAATTATTATTGTGACATTTAAAAAAAACCCCTTAATTGGCAACTTTGTAACTAAAAAAGTCATGTTGTAATGAATGTGAATTTAACAATATAATTGTAACAATGCTAACCGTTGTACCATAGCTTTGAAATCTAAAAAGTAGAGGGACTAAATTCCTAGAAATAAAAATATAGGAACTGAATTCCAAATTTAAAAAGAATGCAGAGACTTATGACATGTTTTAACTTTTATTGCATGTTTTAACTTTTATTTTCTTTTCTGATAAAAGTTTCAAAAATTTCCAAGTACTCTGCTATTGAGTAACATTAAAATGTAAGATATTTCTAGTGATTGGATCATTGTGTATAAAATATTATTTGGCCCTTTTTTAAATAATTTTTTAAAGTTATTTTCAATGAAACAAACCCAACATAATGTACATTTGTTACAAAATATTACAAAAGCATTGCTTTTTGACAATTGGAATCTCATAATATTTATATTATTTTATATACACTTAATATAACATCATCTAATTAAAACTTAATTTGAAGTTACATGTATAAGAGTTGATAGTGATTGTGCTGAGATTTAATACTGAATTCTGCTCTGAGTAAGGCCTCACAAATGTTGGTATGACATCAAACAACATACGCAATCCATTGTATTCTTGTTGTACTCTTTACTACTTTGTTCATATAGTTCTTCCAAGTACAACTTCAACACATGAAATAATAACTTACTCATATACAGTGTTTAACATAGGAAAGCACAACCTATTACTAATTAATGTTTTTTCAATTGGTATCAAAGCCTACTATTTAACATAATTGGCGGGATCTTGTATCTAGTAATTGAGTAGTTGATGTAATTAGGGAAGATAGTTCAACCATACATTCACCATTCTTTGGTGGATCAAATTATGTATATTGAAAAGCTTGAATGAGAGCTTTTATTAAATCAATTGATGAAAAGACTTGAAAAGCAATTATGATTGGATGGGAGCCTCCCCACGCTAAAACAAATGGTACATACATTAACTCAAAAACATTGAATGCGATCTTCAACGAAGTAGTTCCACAAAAATTCATAAGGTGTCACTGTAAAATTTGTTAGGCTGTCGAGACCTATAAAAAAATAAAATCTACTTGAAAAGATGAATTAGCAGAAAGTAACTAGTAGGGTCATATCCACAAAAATCGATAATATTTCTATTTCTTAAGCAAAACAAGTAAGGTAAATGAGGGGGTTGTTTTTTATAAAATAAAAAACTAAATTCTAATTAAAAATTAAATGAAGAAAACAATAAATAGAAGTTTTGAGAGAAATCAATAAAGAAAAGCTCTAGCTAAAGGTAAAATCTCTCTTTGATTCATAGATTCGATCATTGATGCAAGAATTGTAATATCTCGAATTAGGGCCTAATCGGAATAGTGGTTTCGTGACCACAAATTCGAGATAGAAATAATTATTTTATAATTATTTTGATGTTTATGATATGATTTCATGATTGTGTGAAATTTTCGTGATGAAATCCTATGCCTAAAGTGCTTAAATTGAAATTAGGGACTAAATCGAATAATTTGCAAAACTTGCATTCTAGGAGTTTTTAGTATGAAATTGCTTTGGAATATTAATGAGGAGGTCTTAAATAGAAATTTGACCAATTTATAAGTCTATGGACAAAAATTGGACATAGATGGAATTTTTGGAAAGTTTAGTAGTAAGGGCATTTTGGTCATTTGCATATTAAATGAAATAAAATGGGAAAAATAACACAAAATCATCATCTTCTCCATATTGTTGCTACAGAATTTTACCTCTTCCCATAGCTAGGGTTTCTTCAACTTTCAAGCTTCATAATAAGTGATTTCATGCCCTGTTTTTAATGATTTTTATGTTTTTGAAATCTCGGTAACTCGAATTAACTTATGCTAGCAATAATTCAACATAGGGTTCATATTTGGAAAAATACCCATAGATTAAATTTGTGTATTTTGGTGTTTTATGATATAATATGAAGTTTTAAATTATGTTAGACAACTTGTGCTACTCGATTTTAAGCGAAAACGAGTAAAAGGGCTTAATCGGTAACAATACCTAATAGTCATAAGTACATGTTAGAGTGTGAATTTGATGTTGCCATAGAAGGGGAAAATGATCAGCATGTCATAAAACATAAAAATAAGGGATGAAGTTTAATTCCCGAGCCTAGGGGCAAAAGTGTAATTATGCAAAAGTTTAGGGGTAAAAATGTAATTTTGCAAAAGTTCGTATTAAATGCTGTTTTGATGAATGTATGTATTAAATGAGATTAATTTGGCATTATAGATCAAGAGAAATGAGATTCAAGTCGCGATCAAGGGAAAAACAAAGTTTACGAAGAATAGGCTCGATTGCTAATATTTTGTATCGAGGTAAGTTCATGTGTAAATAAGGTAACATAATTTTTATTTTAAGTGATTTAATGTTATTTATGACATGATACTTATTATCATGAAATATGATGTTTTGTAAATTATTATTTAGTGATATGCAAATTATGTGAACAACTTGATAAGTATGAGATGTTAGCAAGTATCGATTTCTATATTCCGAAGAAGGCGATTGAAATGTGTAATTGAAAATAATCCCGTTTGAACCTTGGGAATAGATTAGGGTACAAGTGACATGTCACTAGGATACTTGAGTTCCGAACTCGTTGAGTTGAGTTCGAGTTCGTGAGATGCAACTAGGCATCCGAACTCGTTGAGTTGAGTCCGAGTTCACTTATGGATGCGAACGCCCGAGCAAGTTGAGTTGAGTCCGAGTTAACTTATGGGCGGGTTACATGGTAGCTTGGCTACATAAGTTCCGCAGGCTATTGAGTTTGTCTAGCTGCGGGTATGGCACTTACGTTCATGAAATCCGCGTATTCAAATTATATTCCGATGTGTTCAACGGGTGAATCTTAAGTGAATGAGAAGAATGCCTAAAACGAAGGTGACATATTGGTAAGTGTGGTGAATGAGAAAATTTGATAGGTATGTGCTTAAATCCTCGAGTTGAGAACTTGGTATGATGAAATCGTAGAAAGATATTAAATGCAAATGAAACATGAATGTCTTGGTGTTGTTTATGCAAATGATGTTTTATGTGGAATTTCATGATTATGTTACTTGCTATTTGCATGTGAACTTACTAAGCATTTATGCTTACCCCCTCCTTTTTATTCATTGTAGTTGTTGACAAGCCGGCTTGAGAATCGGGATAGGTCGAAGATTCGTCCACACTATCCGAGGGCCTAAATTGGTAAAATGGCTTGTGTGTTTTGAATGTGGCATGTATGGCAAAATACTCACTATGTGTAAACAATCTTATGATATGGCTATGGTTTGGCAAGAAAAGGGTTTGTAAATGATTAGCCATTGGAGTGGCCAATCTAAGTCATATTTGATGTTATGTATGTTTAAAATGCTATTTAGTCCATGAAAATCTATAGTAAAGTAAAATTTGCCATAAAACAGAATCTGACAATAGCAGTGATGTAAATTTGAAAAATCACTACAAATAGTAAAAATGTAATTAAATGATGAGTAAGTTATGAAATTGAAGCTTGATGAGTCTATTTTCATATGGATGGAACAAAACAGGTATATGAGTTATATTTTGTGAGATATTTAAGTTTTGGTGGAACAGGTTTAGAGTGATCTCTGTATCCCCTGTTCTGACTTTAAAAATTCACTATAAATTGTACAAAAACAATTAGGAGTTTTATCTTACATGTATGAAATCCTTATTAAGTGTAGTTTTATAAGAAACAAACGGCATAGTCATTGAAACTCTGTACAGGGAGATATCTGATTCGTAATACATAGGGGTCAGAGTAGTTGAACCCTGAAATAGGGGAGACTTTAGCTAATAAACTGTACTAATTGGCTTGACCAAAAATTCTAGAAAAAAATTAGTAAATAGATATATGAGTCTAGTTTCAGGAAAAATTTACGGAATTGGATTTTTAGTTTCGGAACTCGAGATATGAATTTTTAAGCGACTGTGATGCAATTGGCCAGCTTGTCTGGAAATTTTAAAAATAAATTGTTTGAGCTGTTAAATTGATGAATTTAGTAACACCTCAAGCTTGACTCTGGCGACGGTCTCGGGCGTGAGGGCGTTACAAGAATGTCTTCAATGCCTTCAGTAAATTAGTTCTAGTTGTTGACTCAACACTGGGCAACTAATCTCTCCTTACTTGTTTGACAACCAAGAGACAACTTGTTTAAAATTACTTCCCTAACCGGTAAATAACATTGTAACTCAACGCCCAAGATTTAACTTACTGGTAGCATAGTTTTCATTTTATTCAATTTAATTCCTAAACTCGGGATATGTAAATATTTCGATATATAGCTTCGGATCAAAATTCGAATTCACATTCTTTCATTAGGGACACTATACTTTCCATTCCTAGCCTAGGTTTTCAATTTATTCAATTTGGTCTCTAATATTACAAAGTTAACTATCAAGCTTATTAAGATTTAAAATTTAGTCCTTACCATAATCTAAGTTTAATTTCTATCAATTTCAAGCCTAATTCATCAATTTCTCAACAATGACAACTTACTAAAAATTCAAGAATTGATCAAATTGATATATGGGATAGTTAAATCAAGCTCCCATGACCATAAATCTATAAAAATAATAGAAAAATGGCTTAAGGACTTACTTGTAACAATAGACGAATGTAAATAAAATGTTGAAGGTTTCTTTGTTTATTTAAGAATGGTGGATGGCAACGAAGAAGATGAAGTGTTTTTATCTTTCTTCCCACTTTCTTTGTTATTTATACTAAGCTTAGTGGTGTAATTAACTTAATTAACTATTATTAACATTTAATTAAGACATTTCTTATACATTAATCTATTATTAATTAACTTAAGTGCCATCCATCATCTTTTCCCACTAACCTTAATAGAGTAATGGTTTATTGACCATTTTAATCCTTTGGATAATTTCTATCTAGGTCCCCACACCCTTTCTTAATTAAAACTCAATAACGATTAGACTTTTATAATTTAATCCATAACCCTTAATTAACTACTTTTTTGGCTAAATTACTGATCTATCATAATTTGTTATGACAAAATTAGGCTTTCCTGTTATATTTACGGAGCTTGTTCTCTAGCAAATTTTTGTCTTTTCCGTAGTTTTTCATAGTTTTTAGAATTTCGGTTCAATAAGTGAAACAATCTCTTTTTACTTATTTTGAGACTCTGTAACACCCCTTGCCTGGTCCGATCTCCAGACCCGAGTTTCAGGATGCTACTATAGTTACTGGAACATTCACATGCAAATCATAACATCAAATTCAATATAAATCATCAAGTTATTCTAAATACATGCATAATAGAAGTTATGGACCAAACAAAGACTAAATTTAGATATAAACATAACTTAATAGATTCGAACATGAATAAGGATCAATTTTAAAATTTTTAAAACATAAACAATGTAGTAAGTTCCATGTGAACTTAGCTGGCAAAAACAACAACAAAAAAGGTATCAAGGACTAATCTGTAATTTTTCTTTATTCGTGATTATCCTCCGATTAATTCAATTCCCGATCTATAATAATTTATTTTAATTTATCAATTCCAAACATCTTATAAAAGGCTATTATAAACATATATCAATTCAATTTCATTTTAGGATTCCCCTAATTTTTTTTATTTTATTCAATTTAGTCCCTAAAACTAAAATAATCATAACTTTCAAATTTGGGCCTAAAACTGATCTCAATTTCATCCTTCTACAGCCCTCTATTATAAATAATTACAGAAATTTCATACCAATTTCGAAGTATTTACACTTTAGCCTCTACATTCAAAACTAACCATTTTTACTTTACAAAATGGTCCTTTTTCTTATCTAAGCTTCTAATTTAACCATTTAACACTGAGAACACCAAGAATTCAACAATGTAAATTTTTAAAAACTATAACAATTTTGAAAAATAACATATAAATTAACTAAATCGAGCTACAACAATCACAAAAATATAAAGTTTACAACAACAAAAAAAGGCTTCAAATGGCTTACCATGCATAGACCAATTGTTGAGCTTCAAGCATAGTTCCTCCCATGGTATTGTAAGGTTCGGCCATCAGAAAAAAAAAAAACTGAAATGAAAGATGATGGCCCCTTTTTTCTTTTATTTGTTTTATTATTTTAACATTTAATATTGATTAAATTAAAATTTTAACATGTACATCACTTAAGCACCTAACCGTCTATCATTATAAAAAGGTCTAATTGTCACTTTGAACCTTAGTTTAATATTATTTAACCCTTTTAACAAATAAAAATTAATAGTGGTTAATTTTTACGGTTTTTACACTTAGTCTTTGTATCTTAATTAGTCATCAATTCGGCGAAATTACCTATCCAAAATTCAATTCACCTATATAATAACTCTATAATTATTTAATAAGAATATTTACATGTTAGATTTATAGAAATGAGGTCCCAATATCTCATTTCCCAACACCACTGAATTTAGGGTCGAAACACTTGTACCTTAACTAACTATCCAATTAACGAATTCGTTAGACCAAAATTTAATATAATACTATAATTGACTCGTAAATATTAATTAATAACATTTACAGACTCGATAATCAAAAAAGGGGATTCTGAAACCACCGTTTCCAACACCACTGACTTTCGGATCATTACATTATTTCTCAAATACAACAAAAAAATCATAATATTATTTGTAATTAAGGTACAATTTACACATTTCTAACTTTGAAGCACAATATTTCCAAATGAATTTTCTTCAACCCAACAATGGCAATACATAACCAAAATGTCAAGACATTTCTCACCATTACCAAAACATAGTGCCAAAGCCTAAATTGCACAAAATCTTCAACTAAAATCACAAAACCCTTTGTTTTTCAAAGACCCAACAAATGGCAGTACACAATCAAAACACAAACCCTAATTTCCTTCAACCCAACAAAAAAATTTACCTCTTTGAAGTTCGCACACTCAAAGAATTTTCTCCCTTTGTTCCGTGGAGTATTCGCATTGCAAATGGAAGCCTTTAACCCACAATGGTAGTATAAAAAAGTTGAATAAGACATTTATGAATAGATAAACCCTAAGAGAATCCCTAATACAAAGTTAACAAAAATAATGAACATATGAAAAACTTAGAAAATGAAAGATGTAGAAAACGATGAAAAAACAATGGAAAATTTAGAAATATGGTGCCAGGAGAAAAATTAAATGGAAAGTTTTTTAAGGGATTTTTTTAAAGGAAATTTAATTAAAGGAGTCCAGTCACTTGCCAATAGGATGCCACGTGGCATCGTCATTGGCCAATGCTACCATATCATAAAAAAACTAAGGGCATTAGACTCAAATATCAATTTAGTTGATGAAAAAAAATTGAATATCAATTTGGGATAAAAAAAAAACTTTAAGTACCAATTTAAGATAAATAAACAAATTCAAGTAACAATTATATATTTTTCCCTAAAATATATAACATATGAACACTTATCAAAACCTATGATAACTTGAAACCAAACTAACCCGAATTTAAAAATAACCCTGTAATTAGCCAATTTCGGCCTAAGCCCAAAGCAAGAATAAGACGAAAGCAATAAAACCCAAATAAACAAATAAACAAAAAAAAGAAAAGAAAAAGAGAGAGTCTACATTTAAAGTCCAAAATTACAAATTAAAACCCATTACATGTTGAAATCCAAACCCAAACAGCCCATTACATCAAACCCTAGCCCAAATCCTAGCCTATTATCCTAAATTTTTTTCAGCAAACTAACCCTAGGGCTAGTCCCTATTGCGGCCGCCGCTCCCACCATTGGCCTCCCCACGCATGCTCAGCCACCTCACGCGCCAACCACTGTTCACCCACGCCTCTGACACCTGCAGAAGAAGTAAATGCAACAAAGACAAGGAAGAAAACGACAAAAAAAAGGATTGAATCGTCTTGTAAACGGCTTTAAAAGCCACAATCTCACCTTTGTAAATTTTTTACAAACACTTACGAACATTTTACGAGAATATATAAAAAAGCAGAACAATTTTTAGGTGATTTTTCGCTTAAGTTTCCGTTTTATTTTTATTTCATTGGTTATTTTTATTTTTTGTTTTTTGTTTTGCATTCGAAAATAAGTAAAGAAACCTCACCTGAATCTCCACGGACGTGTCGTCGGAAAGCTTTCTCCGTCGTTGCAATCGGGTTCGAAAGGGGGGTGAGGGTTCTCTTCTTTTGTTTCTTATAGGACGCTGAAGGTTTGGCCTTCAAAGGGGCTTTGAAATGGGGTTGGAATGCCCATTTTTGCGCGTAGCCGGCCACCGAATGCAGTGGTGGTGCGGCGGGCAGCGAGAGAACCCGATCATCAGAAGAAGATGAGAGGGAGAGAGAGTTGGAAAGGCTCTTTAGTTTTTTTTTTTTTTTTAGTTTAGGGTTAATTTGAGTTTTTTTTTTTTAAAGTTTGGGCCTTTGATTCAACATTTAAACAGTGTCATTTGGTGGGGTGGGGATCCGCGCATTGACCTGACCCGCATGTCAGGTCCACCCGTTTTCGTTTTAAAGGGGCGATTTGCGTAAATGGTCCCTCCTTCTTTCCTGCACCATTCGATTAAGTCCCATTCCATTTTCTTTGTCTTCTAATTTTACCCTAAATTTTGCGCGTCATTTCATTTTGGCCCAGGATGAAGCACAGCTCATTGAGGGGTCTGGGGTATTTTTCCTTTTGCCCCCTTTATTTTTGGTTTGTTGCGAATTGGTCCATCATTTCATTTTCGTTACTTAGGATTTATACCCGAAACTCTAATCTATTTTCAATCGCATCCTAAACCTATTTTATTCATTTTCTTTTTAAAAACTGTTTATTATGTTATTTTAAAATATTTTATATATAATTTACATCGGATTATTTTTATATATATTTATTTTAACTTGTTTTATGTACTTTTATTCGAAATTGTTTTATTATATATTTTAAATTGCCTTATATATATTTATTTATTTCTAAATTATTTTATATATATTATTTATTTTAGATTCTTTCCCCATATTATATACATATTGCTTTTCAAATTTTTATATATATATCATTCTTTTTAAAACTGTTTTGTACGCCATTTATTTTAAATTTCTTTTTACATATTATTTTAAACTTTTAGTATATAAATTTTAAACTAACTTATATTACTTATTTTAAATTATTTCATATGCCTTATTTTAAACTCTTTTCATTTATTTTAAATTTTATTATTATTATTTACTTTAATATTCTTTATAATATTTATTTTACACTTTTATATTTATATATTATCTATTTTAAAATTATATATATAATCTATTTTTAAATCATTTTATACATAGTTGATTTTATTTTTTTTTACATTATTTTGAACTCATTTATTACCATTTTCAAAATCGTTTTACATTTTATTTATTTTAATTTAGTTTATACTTTTTATTTTTAAGATTGATATATATATATGATATTTGTTTCATTGCTTTCTAATTATTAATGTTAATATTTAAATAATGTATGTTGTGTGATTATTTTTATTGTGTATTTTAATTCGTTGATTTCGTATTTTGTATTTTTGTTGTTCACTTGTATAATATTGTATTCATGTATCATTGTTCTATACTCATCACTATTTTTCTTTTTTTGTGCCATCGCATTGTGAATTAACCCAACGTATTTATCCAACTTGGATCGCTTGATTTTATTCCAAACAAAATAAATGTACGTTGTTAAATATTAAACTTAAAAAGAAAATTTTCTAAATAAGGCAATATTTCGCGTTTTAAGAAATTCGAGGAATCATGCCCTAACTTACGGGGTTTTGGTTTTCTCGTTAAACCCAAATAGCCTAATATCCTTTCAAGTTCCAAAATGCATGAAATTTCAATTAAAATTAAAGACAAACTTGCGCTCGGGAGTTCAAGGTATCGCGTCTTAATTTAAGGGATGTGATACTCCGATATCTCGAGACAAGGAAATCTTTAGCAATCGTTTTGATCCAATTCAAGCGCTTTTAAAATCGACGTTAATAATAATAAAAAGATAGTATTTTATATTCGTTCCCAATTTTTAACTTTCGACATTAAGACACTAACTAATCGATTCAATACCAATTTTGGGCGTGACGAGAGTGCTAATCCTTTCTCGCACGTAACCGACTCCCGAATCCGTTCTCTCGAGTTTCGTAAACTAAAAACACCGTTTTAGTAAACTAAAACATTTTATTAAAACAAAGGTGATCCGATCACATCTAATAAAAATCGATGGCGACTCCCGTTTTAATTTTTATTTTCAAACAAAGTCGATTTCCGTTTTCAAAAATGGTTTCGACTAACCCGATTTGAGCTCCACCAAACCCATCCCTTTACCACCTCTATTCGAGATGGACGAAATATTAAAAAAGTTTTAAACTGGAATTTTTTCATTCTCTTCCTTTGTCCATATATATTATATTTATAAATATAATCCAACAAAAAGTGTTCTAAGCTATGCGGGATTCTATTTCTTAGATGGCAAATAATTCTCATTAAACACTGGAAATTTCACATGTGGATTTTTTTATTTTAGATTTAAGTAGGATAAATTGGCTAAAAGATTAAGTATTTATTTTTATTTACTCACTTTTAAAAATTTAATTAAAATAATTTTTTTTCAAATAAATTAATTTATTCAATTTTAAAATTAAAAAAACATAAAAAATCAATTTACAAAATATCTTCATAGTAAAAAAAAAAATCATGCAAACATGTCATTTCACCAATACCTTTAAAAATGACATCTAGCTTTAAAGTTTAAACGTAATAAGTTGAAATTACAGCAGCAATTATAACATAATTAACATGGAAAATTTTCCTCTTTTTTCTCCAATGGGCTGCTTGGCTTTTTTTCCTTTTCCTTTCTTTGTAAAACAATTCACATATTGAGCTGCTATACTCTTTTATAATTATTCTTACATGCTTGTCATGTATTTTTTTTTATATTTATATCTTTTATCAATTTAATTTTTATTTTTCAGCTAAATTTTATTATTAATTTATAAAAAAGAGTTAAATCGTCCTTTTCTAACATAATGCTAATTAAAATATTAAATTTTTAACGATGTTAATGTGTGAACTTGTGTGGTAGTCCAAAAATACTGCATATTGCCATGATATTATTTATTTTATATGATACTTTAACAAATATTTTTAAAATTATAAAAAATAAAAAAATAATTTAATATTTTAGTTAAAAATTTTTGTTAAAAAATAGTAATTCAATTTTTTTTAAAAATTAAGAGATATTTTTGTTTGACTAACAGTATGCATATAATATTAAACAAGTAGAGAGGGTTGTGAGTAGTAGAGCTTCAACATTGAAAAATGAGAAACCCACATTGATGCATTTTTCACATGAATAAAAAGGTTGTTGGATATTACTTTTCCTTTATTCAAATTCAATTTGACAATTAATTCAACATTCAATTCAGCAGACTTACTGTTTTTCTGCTTCATTTCATTTCATACATACTCTCTTTTTTACTCACTTCCCCTTTCCATATATTTTTAACCTAATAATACTTTTCAAAATTATTTAATAATTAGAAACCAGTATTTTGTTTATGTGTCAATGGAATATTAATATTATATTAATATTATTTATTAGGCATTTATGATTAGCGACTCAAAAATTAGATAAGGTCCGTCTCGTCTATTCACGATTTAGATAGGACCCACCATTCGGGTACATACAAGCCTTACGATATGAAGCTCGTAAAGGGTGTTTGCAAGGGAGTGTCTATCAAGCAACCTGGAGCAATACACATGTCCAACATGTATAGAGTCTATTAATAACGTCAATTCTATGAATAGTAGCCATATATATAAATATTTAATTGTTCTCTTTAATGAGACAACGAAAAATTACTCAATATTATTAATATTCAGTTGTAAATAAGAAATATTAATTTTAAGTTCATTTTAAACTTGTGATGGATTTATAAGCTTTTGAATATTTTCTTTTGTCAAATTTGTGTTGCTAAAATTTTCTTAGTCATTAATTTTCTCAATATAAATTTCTTCATTCAACTTATTTTTGTAAAATTTTACATACTAAAAAAATCAATTCCTAAACTCAAATTGTAATCAGTTTTTTTTTCTTACTTCTCTTTTGCTTTTTTTTTTCAAATTAAGAAATAAAACTACTTTTTAAAGTCCATAGTATTTTAAATATGATGGCCACCACTTGACCAAACTAACAAAGAGTTCATATGATAATTGAAAGTAGTTGAGATATTTTGGATTCTCTTTTAATTACTTCAAAATGGTTATTATAGAAATAAAATCAATTACCAAATTAATTTAAGCCAACTTTTTTTTATGTTTTGAGATCTTAATTAAAAATTAATTAAAATGGGTTTGATAATACGAAAGTCTTAAGTCTTGAGTATCTAAATTCGAGATTTATTATGTACAATATGTGTAGGTCTCCGAATTCTATCATGTATGAGATTTTTAGTTTGGTTAGTTTTAGTTTATTGGATTTAATTTGGATTGTATAAATTTTTAGTTTATTTGTGCCATAATAATTTGATACTAATGGTTGCTTAGACTTGTATTTATAATTTTTTGATAATTTAAGTTTAAACATTATTCTATTTAAATATACGTGTGCATTTGTTATTCGAATGCAAGTTATTTGTAATTGTAATTGTAATTGTAATAGTAAAAAGGAAATAAAGTATTCTGCCAAATCCTCTCCTATTCTTTATTTTTTATATCTCGTCATGAAATTGTATCATTACAAAGGGACTTGAATTCAAAAGCAGCCCTTTTGATTCTGTGTGTGTAGAGAATATAATTAATAAATCAATTTTAGAACAAAATTAAATTAAAAAAAAAAGTAGGTGTCCAAGAATCTTCAAACTCTGTGACAGCTGCTGCTACAATCTTTTACCAAAATTTTAAATCCAATAATTTACCTACAACTTCATGTCAATAAAATTATTAACCCCTTCAATATTGTCTTCATTTTCAATTTACTCCCAAAATTACCATTAATTTTTTAAAAAAATGTTTTGATACATTAAGCATACTTTTAATTTTTTAACAAAAATTATGATTTACAAAAAAATATATTTAACAATAGAATTTAAATTAAAACTTGATTGATAATATATTTGTGTTTTGAAATATTCTTAGCAAAAAGCATAGACCTAACTTTCCCTTTTGGTTCTTATTATAAAAAGTCTAGATTTAGATGATGGTCACATTACCACCCCATGTCACTCTTTTTTTTGAATTGGGAGCTAACATCTTAATCTCCTTTTACGTGCCCTTTTGACCCACCAAACACTCTTTATAAGTTTTATGCCATGGTTTTACTCTCTCTTTTTTTTTTCATTTACTTAAACTAGAAGCCTCCACACATTCAAAGATTTTGAAAGAGACAAAAGAGCAAAAGGAAATTGATGAGAAAGTGAACTCAATTTAGCATATTCGTGGCAATTCGACTTCACAACTTGTGTCTTTGTCAATGTTATTATCTTAATTTGTTGCTTTTTATTTGATTATGTAAATTTCCAGGGTTTAAAATTCGTAATAAATTATGGCCTCATAATTGCATCACCCTTGAAATCACAAGATAAGTTTTTGTTATTTTTGTATTATCTATATTTAAAATTGAAAAAAAAAATTGAGTTTAAAATTTTTTAGTCTTGATTTGATAATAATATTGAGCTGTTTTGAATTTTATTTCTCCTAAATTATATGTAGATTCTTTTCAAATTTTATTTTGATTTAACCTTTACATTAGTAGATTATTGAATTGTGATAATAGATGTTGATAATGGTAATAGAATGAATGTAAAATAAGCACACACAAAAACCACGGGCAGAGTAGAAGAAATTCACAAATATTGAAAAAGGAATATACATACAAGAAGAATTTCGATTACATCTATTTTAAGATTGAAAAATTCTATTCTAATTAATATTAAATAGAATAAGTGTAGTTTTATACACATTCTACTTATGTGTCCCTTAGCCTCTTGCCCCCACATGAACAATTAAAAAAATCATTCTAATTTTAATTCTAAAACCATTCAAATAAAAGAAGCTAATAAAAGGGGAAAATCTTTGATATATTATTAAAATAGTTTTTAAACTTTACAAGTATCAGTGAATTTATAAGTGTCTAATATAAATATAACAAAATATTAAAAAATAAATATATTTTTTAAAAATGTGATAAATTATTAAGATTTCTTATGAAATAAATAAAAATACACTATCAAAACACCCGATACTAACCCATAAAAAATAATAGAATATAAATCCTTTGAAAAAAAGCAAAAACTTTGACCTATATAATAAGTAATCAATCAAATTTCATAATTTGAATGTGTGACACATCAATTGAATAAATGGTCCAAAACTCCATGAGTGCATTAAAACTTGTAAGCTAGTTCATAGAAGTTATTGAGTGAAAGAAACCCTAATCCAAACAAAACCCCAAACATTTAAATCAACGAAAATGAAAATCCAACAAATAAAAAAAAGAAAAGTCAATTAAAACGTGTCAGGAATCACAACCAGCCAACTGTTTTTTATTTCCCTTTTTACCTCCTTTTTACATTTTTTTAATTTCCACAAAATTCTAGCCTAACTCTTCCACACGTGTTCGCCTACGTGTCCTCCCGTCTTTTAAGGATGATAAACGTTAAACTCTCGAATAAAAATTAAAAATAAAATAACAAAAGCACAAAAGCTCCAAAATCCATAATTTTTTTTAATTGCTTTACAGAATTTGGGGGAGATTCTAGAAACAAAGCAAGAAAAATTGACACGTGTCCTAAAACTTTTATGACACCTTTTTTTGTAAATTTTGGTGACGGTTCATGTACCCTGTTTGGTAGGATAACGTCGGCCGTAGATGTCAGGCACGTGTCGTTACTTAACGGTGATAAAGTGGGTCCCACTTAGACAAAAGTTAGACAAGGACGACCGTACTTATCTCTTTTCAGCCACTATCGATCTATCCTCCTTTCTATTTAAATACCTTCCCTTTCCCCTAACTCTGAAAAAAAAAGAGAAAAAAAAACATTTTTTACTGTGTTTTATTTTCTCTTGTACTAAAACTGTTTGGTCGTCGAGAAAATTTTAGAATCATGGGAGTGCCGGAAACTGATCCATTGGCTCAATTGAGCTTGCCGCCGGGGTTTCGGTTTTATCCAACTGATGAAGAGCTTTTAGTGCAATATTTATGCAGGAAAGTTGCGGGGCATCATTTTTCTCTGCAAATCATTGGCGAAATCGATTTATACAAATTTAATCCATGGGATTTACCAAGTAAGTTTCACCGAGTCCAACGCAAAGAATGAACTTTGTTTTTTCTTTTTTTTTGTTCATTTCTTTACTAATAATAAAAATTTTAAATTGTTTTTTGACAGGTAAAGCTTTGTTTGGTGAAAAAGAATGGTATTTTTTCAGTCCTAGAGACAGAAAATATCCGAACGGGTCACGACCTAATAGAGTTGCCGGGTCCGGGTACTGGAAAGCTACCGGAACTGATAAAATTATCACAACAGAAGGCCGTAAAGTTGGTATAAAAAAAGCTCTGGTTTTTTACGTCGGAAAAGCTCCTAAAGGAACTAAAACTAATTGGATTATGCATGAATATCGACTCATTGAATCTTCTCGTAAAAGTGGTAGCTCCAAGGTAATCTATTTTTTTTAAAATTAATTATTGAATAATAATTGTTTGAACTTTGAATAATAATTACTTTTTTTTTTGTTGTAGTTGGATGATTGGGTTTTATGTCGAATATACAAGAAGAATTCAAGTGGTCAAAAACCATTGTCAAGTGTTTCAAGCAGAGAGCAAAGCACGAATGGGTCATCATCATCGTGTTCTTCACAACTGGATAACATGCTTGACTCATTGCCCGAGTTGGACGATCGTTTCTTTGCTTTGCCGCGCATTAACTCGTTCAAAACGCTTCAAAACGATGTGAAACTGGGGTTTCAAAATCTGGGTATAGGGAATTTGGATTGGGGGAGTCTTGGTGGGCTTAGCTCGGTGCCTGAGCTGGTACCGAGTGGACAAACTCAAACACAAACTCAAACTCAGAGTCAGGGGATTACTAGTTATGGAAATAGTAACGTATATGTCAGCACAATGCCGCCTACACTTTGTCAGATGGACGTGTCGACAAATAAGATTGGTAACTCGGTGGAAGAGGAAGTACAGAGTGGACTCAGAACTCAGCGAGCTGATAACTCGGGGATAGTTCAACAAAATTCGAATGTGTTGAACAGTCATAACTTCTCTAACTCGATTGACCCGTATGGGTTTCGGTGCCCGACTCAATCGGGTGGATTTGGGTTTAGACAATAAAAAGAAAAAATTATATGTAGAAGGACCAGGAAAGGAATTTCAGAAATTGTGTAAATATTTTGAATTCTTTTGGGCTAACCTTTTGGAATTATAGAAACCAAAAGAGTTTAAAAAGATAGCCAAAATTCGAAATTTTGCTCTGTTTTTTAGCATAATTAAAATTATAAGATTTAGTTTCAGTTTATAATCTAATTTTTCATTAAGTTATGAAATTTTAATTTTTTCCAAAAAATTTATAAATCAAATTTAATCCTTAGTACATGGTGGATAAGGATAAAATGCCAAATCATAGTACAATGTGGTCGATTAAAGTTTTCCATCAACATTTTATTATAATCAAAATATTTCTCCACAAATTTTGGAATTTAGAACCAGACCTTTTATGATGCAATCTTAAATGTTAATGTGTAATTTTATTATTATTAATTTATAATTTTAATTTTAAATAATAAAAATATAATTTTTAATTTGTAGGGAAGATCTTTATCTACTTTTTCTTCCTTGAATTCGAATTCGAATTATTTAAATCATCGTTGTACTAAAATATATAAACATATATTTAAATTATCGTTGTACTAAAAAATATATAAACATATATTTAAATATTAAAATGCAGGTGTGCCATTTTTATTTAAAATTTTAATACATTTATTAATTTGTATTGTTTTATGTTCATGTAATTGATAAGAAAAAGGAGACATAATATGTTTACACATATTAATGAAGCTGTCAATAAATTTTTTATATTGTTGGGAAAGGTTAAGACTTACTTTCATTTTATATAAAATATGTGTGAATTAATTTTAAATTTATTTTAGATATGCATTCTCATTGTATATGTATTAATAAATAAATAATATTATGAATATATACTATTTGTAATTATAAATATTAAAAAAAAATGGGGGTGCTTAATTTATATCTCAAAAATATCAACGTGGGTGTGTTGATTAGAAATTGAATTTTCAAAAGATATATTTTCCCACAGTTGCAAAGAAACGAGGAAACGGGGAGCCGCACACAAGATAAGAACATTATCACAAGCAAAGGCCTAAAAAGTCCAAAACTAAAAAGTAGAAAAATGAAATTGAAATGAAAGGAGTAGGGTTTTTCATTCTTATCAACACTTCAAAGAAAATAGACAATATGAATGGTTATTATTCCACCATGTGTTAAGCAATTATAGGTCCAAACAAGTGAAATGATAAGTACTAGGTTGTCTTTCTTTTTTTTCTTTTTTTTGAAAAGAATTAGGTCTTCATTGATTGAAAATTTATATATTTGATTTTAGTAATTATAAAATGTTTTTGGTATATATATATATATTGTGTATACTATCAATCTAGTTTTTAGATAAATGTTTTATTGACCCATTTTATATCATGGATCAAAAAGTTAAATTTAAAATCGGTAGAGTATACTCTTTTCTTAAAACAAAATACTAAGAAAAATTACAATAGAACCTGTTGGATCATCTGTCAATTGCTCAACAAATTACTTCTTTGAAATGTTTAAAAAAAAAGATTTAGAGGATTAACAAGTGTCTATAGGAATATAGTAAAATATTAAAAAAACACATAATAATTTCTTAAAGTTACTTGTGAAAAAAAAATTACACTAGCAATGTACCAAATACTAATATTTATAAATATATTATTTGATAAATGTAATTTTTTTAAAAGTAAAATATCAAAAAATAAATATTAAATGGAAATAAAAAGTAAAAATATATATCTAAAAACATTCAAAATAATAAGAGTATTGTGATTTGATATTTTATTTAAATAATAATATAGTGTTAAGATAAAAAAATAATTTACTCGTTAAAATGATTCTGTATTAAATGATAAGTAACCCTTAATTCATTTTTTTCATTTTTATTAAAAAAGTTAATTAAATGATGTTTAATATTTGTTATCAAATACATTAAAAACTTAAACTATTAAAAATTGTTGGAGCCAATTTTGTCTTCCAGTTATAACGTCAATTGTAATTTAAGGCGTAGTTGAAAATTGGACAAAATTTACCTTTTGTGAATTGGTATAATTTTTATCCAAAACTTGGCTTTGTGTCTTGGACTCTGTTAAATTTATATAGTGCTCTGTGATGCTGATATGTGATGATATCAAATCAAGCTAGGATTGAATCAAATTCTTAATGTAATCCAATTTCCATTGTTTAGAAGAACAAATCATATTGAGATTTGAATATCATGGAGATCTTAGACTTATCTTTATCTTAACTAGTGTAAAGATAAATTGAAGATTGTTTTGTATGGCTACTTACAGGGGAAATGTGATTGTTCTTGATTGTAAAGTATCAAGCTAAATGACTTGTATCTATGCATCACTTGTATTAGGTTAGACAAGAGATAAAAGAGCACTTCATTCTGTTCATTAGGGAACTGTTATTTTTTTAGTGTAAAAATTGTAAGTAAACACAAGTGAGTCACTTGGTTGATATTTAAACTTTTGGCAGAAATGACTTAGAAGAGAGTGATCATGTTTGGAGTATATAGGTGTGAGGTTGCTACTTGATGAGTTAGTAGGACTTAAATCACAACTTGTACCTATTGACATATAGAGGATTAGTTCTCTATGTAAAGCCTTGTAGATATAGGAGGATTTTGAATCGCGTAAACAAGTTCTCTATGTCCATCTTCTACACGATATTATCACCAGAGTTAGAAAGAAAATAAAGATGAATTGTGGAGAGGGTACATTATTTAAAGTTCCACAAGTTGAATTTCATAGTCAATTAGTTCTAGACCCTACACTTGATTTGTTGCCAATTGCAACTAGGCCTGACACTAGCCTAAAAATGTGTCACATGTTTGTGCAAAACCACATGTTGATTGTAACACCCTTCAACCGACCCGATCACCAGATCTGAATGTGTGATGTCATATTACATTGCCAAAGCAATTTAAGCTAACTTGACACATATTCATAAAATTTAGTTAATAATTATCATCCACATCAATTAAATCACCCATACCTTCATAATATATAGAATTCTAATTCATAATGTTGATGAATTGTTATTTCTAAGTGCAAAAATTGTAAGTAAATATAAGTGAGTTGCCTGGTTTACATCTAAGCTTTTAGGGGGGAATTACTACTTGGTGAATGACAAGGACTTAAATCATTAAGGAACTGTTATTTTTTGACGGGATTGGTTATCTGTAGTTGCCACTTGGTCCAGTTGCACCTTATGAAATATATGGATGTATATCTATTTAGAAAATTTCAACCAACTCTCAAATATTTTAATTTTCAATGAATTGAAAATTTTCAATTAGTTATCAAATAAGCTCATTTGGGTGCATTTAGTTCATGTTATGTAGCAGTACATTCCATAATCTCACATTCTAGATTAAGACAACTTTATTTGGGTTTGGAACATCCTCATTATTTTGTAATCTCACATTCTTAAATAGTGTCAAGACATTGAAATATTGGGTGTAACTCAATACCACTCATTTTTTAAGTTATCTTAGATTGCATATGTAATTTAAAATTTTGGACTAATTTATCATTTATTTTTATTATTTTAATATTTTTTGTCTTTTTTTTTTTCAAATGAAATTGAAGTTTAAAATAAAACAAAATTCCCTCCTTTTCTTAACAATGAAACAATAAAGGTTAAACTTTAAAATTGTAATTATTGTGTAAACAACATATGATGGTAGTAATTAGGGTAGTAATTAAGTTTCTTTGTTGACGCCAGAATGACTTAGGTTCAAGTTTTGTTGATGCAATCCCTCTCTCTTGGGGCATAGTCAAGGGGGTAGGCATGGGCTTGACCCCTTGACTCAATGGTGTTATTGTAATTGAAGTTCCTTAATACAAAATTATTTAGCTTTGGACCCCTAAATTTTTTTTAATTTTGTCTCCCCCACATAATTTCTAGCCTCGCTTCTACTCTCCCCTAATTTATGACTTGACTTTGTAATATATATATATATATATAAATCTAACACTTTTGAAATGATAAAAAGGAAAACATAAGCAGATAAATATAAAGTTCCTAAGTACGGTTCAAGATATGCATTGATTTTTTGTTGTCGTTTTCTAATATCCTTTTCCTTGCACCTACCCCGATTGTTTAGCCAATACGGCTGCGAAAGAAAATCAATGTTCCTAGCCTCCTTTTATCCAAAGCATTAGAATTAAGCTTTTAATTAATTAAAATATTTTATATAAATATTTTACCAAATCCAAAAAAAACTTAATATTTAGTACAATAATGGTCTATGAGTTTATAAATCGTTAGTGCTATTTAAAAAGAAATTAAATAAATTTAATTTTAAAATTTCATATATAGAATTGTACAAAATTAAAATTTATGTATATAGTTACACATTAAATCATAATTTATGTATAATTTTAAATTTTATTCTTAATTTTATAACATAAGAATGATGTAAATTACAAATCAATCAATTAGAAAGCTTTTGAGTTTCAAATGCTTTTGAAATGTTGCTATATTTGAATAAATTAATAAGATTTATTATTATGTGGATGGGAGAAATGATGCAAGTTTTCTTCACCTTTTTTCCAATACTCTTTTGTGCATGTGTGAACATATAATATAGGAAAATAATTTTGAAAAAAAAAGTCAAATTCAAATAATACTATATATAAAATGAGAACTCGAAATGAAATTCCCTAGCTCACAATTCATATAATGGGGACTTAAAGAGATTATAAAGTCAAAATCAAACATGTCTATGTATACGGCAATAAGACTTTTTTTTCCTCGTTTAGGAAATAACGAGGTGTTGTAATGCTATGTTAGTATATATATATTTTTATATTTAAACCGTGTATTGTCGATGTAAGAGAGCGTGAATTTAAGTATACTGATTATGAGTAGTTTTAAGTATCATGTTAAAAAGAATAGATATAATCAAAATATATAATAAACTTGTTCAAAAAATAAATCGCGTAATGTATGTTAGGTAAAAGATTGTTTTCTATATTATTCCTCTATTAGTGTTTCCATTATCATATTTGCAAGTAACCAATAAAAAACAAAACAAAGAAAATATTGAAAATGGAATTCAAAATTTTTTCCTAATATGTTTTGGTGGCCTATTTTCTTTTAGAAAAGGGTTTATAGCTTTCCTAAAATAAAAGAAAAATAAGGAAAAATATAGACAAAGATCATTCCCCCACTTAATTATCAAGTTCTCCTTTAAAAGTTCAAGTACAAAAGCACTATTTCTGTACCTAAATTCGTTATTCCTTCTCACTATCCCCATCTCCCCCTTTGATTATTTATAAAAAGAGAATTATGGGAATTGGCTTTTACAATCACTTTCTAAATAGGATGAAATAAAAAATTTATTTTAGGTGTGACTAATTTACATTCATTCACGTGAACAACAATTGAGAAATGTGTTTTAGAGAATATGAAAATGCCATATTTTATGGCATTAGGCATACCCCAACTTGTTAGAAATTTCCATCTTTACAAAAGCTATGTTTTGTCCCTTGTTGATGAGAATAAAGATTTTATTGTTTCTTAATTTCCAATTCATGTGTTAATAATAGCTAAAATTCGAATTGGAAATCAACTAAAACTGAATTTATTGTATAATTAATCTATATTAAAAGATGCATATAATTAGACATAACTAAAATTATTATACAGCAAATTAAATTTTCATCATCATATATAAAAGCTTTGATAATTAAAAAAAATTTATATATGATAAACACTAAATTTAAAAAAAAAACACATTAAGGACATTGATTAAATGGATAAAAGATTAAAACTGTAAATTAATGATAGAATTAAATTAGATTTTAAAAATAAAGGATTTAAATAAAAAAAAATTTAAAATTTTAAAATATCAACCTTTCTCTTAACGCCAATGACAGAGTTTAACTGTTTATCATCATTTTTTTCAGTAAGATGAATGTGTCACAGTACGCTTAAACTATTGTTCTATTATATTAATAATGATATTATTATTAATTGAACTAAAATTTAATCTGTCAAATTTTGTGGGTACTTTACTTTTGTTGTTATCATTTTGATAAATAATCTTAAAATTATACAATTTTTAGTATGATTTTTAATTTTCATATTATTTGAATTTATAGAAAATCACCATTAACAATGATTATATAAACTAATTAAATTAAACTTTTGCATCTGAAAACACTACTTGACTTCGGCAACAACACCATGGGTATGCAGCATCCTTGACCACCCAAATGGTAAATTTTCATTTTAATCCCTTTAAAGATTTTGAATTTTTAACTGTACTTTGATCCGTAAATTTATTATTATTATTATAACATCATTATGGATCCCGAAATCAAAATTAATTGGATGATTATTATAGAATTTTAGATTTAAAATTTTCATAGTTGTTGTCATTGAAATTACAAAATTATTTGGCTTTTGACCGAAGTGGAAGAGAGGAGTTTTCTTGACTAATGGGTAACGCATGCATTTGCGTCACAATAAAATAAGTAAAAAAATAAAACTTGTGCCGACAATGAAAGAAAAATGAAAGAGAATCCCAAATTTTTTCATCTTTTCCACATGTATTAATTCGCTTTAATTATTCTACTTAGACTTTATTCTATCTTTTTTTTCTTATTAAATGAGAATACTTTTTTACATCTTAATAAAATTATCATATTTTAATTTTTGGTTTTAAAGAATTTAACATTGATTAAATATTTGCAATATATTGATAAAAGTTTGAAAAAATTATTATTATACTCTGCAGGTATAACATTCAATCCTATATTGATTTAAGTCTAGATTAAACTCTACTAAGAAGATAATTATTATATTAGGGATGAGGCTAGTAGGAGGCTCCACCCCCTAAAATAAGAAATTTTTTTTATCCTCTTTATGATTTTTAAAATTTTAATTTAATAATAGTAAAATTGTACTTAAGCCCCCAAAAAGGATAAAGAACCAATTTAATCCTTTAAAAATTATAAAGATTTAAATTATTAAAATAGTAAAATTATATTTTTAATATCGTAAAAAATATACAATTTAATTTCAGTCTCCTAAAAAATTTTTTGAGTTCACCTTGATTAAGAACCCACTTTAAACCCTAATTCACCCATAAATATCTTCCTTCCAAGATTAAGAGGATGATTAGAACAATAGAGAGAACATGATCAATACAATAAAAGAAATCAAGTATTAATCATCACTCTACTAATATGTTTAAGGGTGTGTTTAGTTTGATGGAAATGTGAAAAAAATTGATTGTACTTGGTAGAAAATAAAAGTGAGAAGAAAATAAAATGAGAGATCATTTTTCATCATAATGTATAAAAAAATCAAAATTTTCAAATAAAAATGATGAGAGTTAAGAAAATAAGAGAAATGCTTATGTTATTTAAAAATTATGTAATTTTTAAATATTTTTTATTTATTTTCAACATTATCAAATAATGAATGAAAAGAAAGTTAATTTTTCTTTCAACCTATAAAATATATATATATATAATATGTTCCAACATATAGATTTGAAATGCAAATATATTTGGCGTCGAAGATTTTATAAGCAAAATTAGATTTAGATACTAAAGTCTTTTTCTTTATTGAATTAAATCTATTGGTTTTTAGTTTAATTTTACCATCCATTCTTAAATTATGATTCTAGTTTATAAAATTTAAAATATTTTAATTAAATCTTTAAAATATCAATATCGTATTAATTAGGTCCTTTCATTATTCTAGCATCAGTTTATGTGCTAAATGTCAAATTGAATTAAACACAAATCATATTTAAAATATGTGGATTAAATTTTAAACACACATATATAGTGCATGGACAATTTAGATTTGATGCATTAAAGTAAAGATAGTGTCATCAAAATTTCTAAGTGTTATTTTTTTTCCTTAACACATTAGATTTAAGTTGTTCATGCACAGAGATGTTTCAATTTTGATTCATATGTTTTAAACATATTCCTCGTGAGATCTAAGCTAACATCTAAAACCTAAGTTGATAGTTAAGTTGAAGAAGAACATAATTGATATAATGCTGATATTTTCAGGATTTAGTTAGAATGTTTTGAAGTTTAACGAATACTTTAAAGTTTAGGTCATAGTTGGGAGATGGAGGACAAATTTTTGTTGTTAACCCAGCCCAAATATTCATCAGATCAGCATTGCATTACCCTTCAATTATCTGTCGACCTTAGATTAGAACTATCCATATTCGATTTCGAGACAATCGGTTGGATCTAAATTCAAGGTAAATATATTTAAATTTAGTTATAAAAATATATAAATTTCAAAATAAAAAAGTTTAATATTATTATAATATACAAATAATAAATTTGAGTTGTCAGGCCACAAACTAAACAGACCCAATTTGTACGTAAATCTAACCAGACTCTATAACGATTGAAATTAAAAAAATATTATGAAACTTTAAGGTTAAATCACTTTTAAGACCTTGAATTTAACAATTACTTTCTATTAGGTTTAAAATTTTCTTTTGTCTAAATTAATTCCTGAATTTAACAATTATTTTTATGTTGGAGCCTAAAATTGTTTAATCCAACTTAATCCCTTATATTTCTTTAATAACTTTAAAGTTCAAGTCTCAATATAATAATAATTGTTTAATTTAAAAATTAATTAAAAAATTCAAATCTTAATATAAAATTAATTGTTAAGTTTAACCCAAAATAATGATTTAACTTAGGGTTAAAAAGCTTAATTTTATGTGTAGATGCTTTCTCAATCACAAAATTAAATGGCATATTCTTCTTTCTAGATAGAAAAAGAAGTCAAGATATATAGTGCCCTTTTCTAAGTGGATTTCTTAAATATTGTCCATTTCTGGAAAGTAATTAATTAAAGATGTTCCTATTTTATTTATTGGATTAATTATTAATTAATTAAATTTCTTACTTATGCTATACAGTGGTGAATTGTTTATATTTATTAAAATGTGTTGTATTAAATGAATTTTGTTATGAATATCTTATTAAGTGGATGTTTATTATGATCAAAATAAAGTTTTAATATACTTTAAATTCTAATAATTATTAGAATTAGATCTCTACTTCTTTTAGACTTCTTATGCCTATAAATAGAGACTCTGATGAAGTGTTGTTGTCGAAACCATTTTTTATTTTGAAAAACGGGAGTCGACTTTTTAAAACAAAAAGTTTGGAGTCGCCACCAATCCTTTTCGAGGTGTGATCAGATCATCTTGAGATTGATCATTTTAATAAAACATTTTGATTTATTAGAACAATAATTTTGGGTCTACGAAATTCGAGAAAAATGGCTCAGGAGTTGGTTACGCACGAGGAAGGGTTAGCACCCTCATAACGTTCAAAATTAAATTATTATGCCTATAAATAGAGACTCTGATAAAGCGTTATAATCATCCCTTTTGATCAATAAATTATATTCTCTATTGCTTTCATATTTTCTTTCTTTTTTATTCTCTCCATCTCTCTTTATTTTATAACAAATTTATTATTTTTAATAATTTTTAATGAGTTAAGTTCATAAATATTTTGTAAATGTAATAAAACAATTTATTTGATTTTCTTGAAACTGGTGTGATAATTTATTTATTACGTAATTATCATATAAATTTCAAATAATATTATATTTGATAGATTTAATAACACTTAATTATAATAAAGTATGTTTTAAATATCACTAATCATTTACTCAATTTTAATTATTTTTTTCATTATTATTTTGTCTCAACAACTCTTTCAATTTATTATTTACTCTCTTATTAATAAGTCACTGTGTGTGCAAATAGAGTTTCTCGGATAATAAATTCAGATGATATCCGAATCCGACTCCGCATAACTGATTAAAAAATATTTAAAATTGTACTTCAACAAGGTTTGAATATATGACCATTAACAATTAAAACTATATTTTAACTATCAGAGCTAGTCTTCAACTATAATTAAGGTTGAGACAAATTAATAAAAAAACATATAAATATCAATAAAAATATTTTCTAAAATTAGATGTTTTAATTAATAATAAGATTATATATAATAAATTTAAATACGTTTAACAAATTATTAAAAAATATATTATTTATCATCTTATTTTCTTAAATCTTATTCTTTTATATTCGTAAATTTAACTGAACAACGAGATGAAATCATCAGAATTTCTAAGTTTGTGATTATTCCTTTTATTATTTGATCAAGTCAATTAGTTAAATTATTTTTAAAAAATTAACTAATTTTTATAATTAAAAGAAATAATATAATATGAGTTTATTTTGTAATGTGACATAATTATCTTTAGTACATGTTATATTATAAAAATAGTATGCATACACTTTCAATGACATATAATATATCAATTGTTATATAATTAATTGTGCATGTATAATAATTATTATAATATTATGATATTACAATGTACATTCTCCTATTAATAATGTGAAACTTAAACCTTAAATATGTAACTAATTTTATGGTATACCATAATATATACAATTAGTATTATAAATTAAGGTATATTAGTTATATATATTTTATAATAATATAATTGTATATAAGTTACATATTAACGTAATAGGGGAGCCTAGACAATATCCAACTCACTGCGATCCCTAATTTTTTTGTTTGAATTCTTATGCAAACTTGTGAATTTAAATTCAGATAACCTAGAATTTACAAATATTCTGACCTACTGTGATCCCTATTTTTTTTTTTTTGTCTCATTCTTGTTTTGCTTGGATTTTTAAATTTTAAATCTTGTTTTATTTTACTTTTATTGTGTTTTTGGGTCCATGATTTTTTTCTCTTGCTTATATGGTTGATTTCAACGAATTTTGAAGTTTATAATTCTTATCTTACTTTGATTTTTTTTTAATTTTAAATCTAATTTTATATGTCTCTACTAATATTGGGATTGCATTCTTGCACATTTTTTCATATTACATTCTTTGATTTTAAAATATCTATTAATTTTAGGGACTTATTTCAACCGATTGTAGCACCAAGAATTTTTGTACTTGAACAATCTATTTTGAATAAAATGTGCATTACTAGTAAAAAAAATTGAAATTCTTTATTCAAAATTAATTTTTGATTGGAGCACCAATATTTTTTTAATTGGATAATGATGTTAAGGATAAAACACTATATTAATTATTTAATAATATTGCATTTTTAACAAACAAATCCTTTGATGTTATTTAACACAAGCATGACCTTTTTGGAGTGAAAACATTATTGTAATTTGATCTTTTGTTTATGAGCAATATAAATTACGAATTAAAAATTACTGGTTAAATAGAAGTCAAAGGTGATAAGAAAGTTCAAAAAAGTATAATAAATTGTTTAAAATTTGAAATTTTATAATAAATAGTTAACCTCTGTCTTCTGCTTAACATTTAGTTTCAATGAATCATCCCATTTATTCGAAGAATCTAGATATTATAATGAGATAGTAAAGAGTATAAAAACATCACTACAAAAAATTTATTAATGCATTTTGAATTCAAAAATAATTTTATTTAACAATCAACCTATCACAACTCTTTATTTAAGCTTAATTTATCCTACACCAATGGATAAGTGCAGTTTTAAAGTTGTCCCCAAATTGTTATATTTACTTTTCCTAAAAATTTCACCTTACAATCAATACCTTTCTCCAAAGGACCAAGAAAAGAAAAGAGAATCAAAATATTAAGTACAAGATAGTAAAATACTCAACAAAATAACAATCCAAAGCACACCTTGTTGTGCGTATGACAATCTATAAACAGGCTTTAAATAACTTCATCTACATTTAAAAAATATGGGATAAGCTAACCTTCAACAAGTTCAATCTCACTTAAATTAAGTCTGATTAGCTTTTTAGCAAATAAGTTTTTGACTTGAAGTAAATTAAACTAATGAACTCCTTATCTTTTAAGATAGTAAGATAGATTCCAAGTCAATTATGAACTCTTCTAATTCCTTCAAAATTGTTGTCACATGGAAGAAGACTAAAACTCTTTTATATCTAGTTCCCTTGAACATAAAAACACTTCTTGTATTTGCTACTTAATAAAATAAATAACCAACATTATTTTTATTCAAGTTATAATAGCTAATTCAATAAATAACTTTGATTGTCCCCAAAAGTTGTTCCAATCAATGTTATAACAGAAAATAAAACAATAAAGTATAACGGTTAAAGTTTCTAACAATCTCTTCATTTGGCATGTTGATAAAACTGTAACATCCTGAATTTTAGGGTTAAAAGTTTTGATTTTTATGGTTAGAGTCAGAAAGAATGGTGTGCTTTTGTGTAAAGTTTCTGCATTATAATGTTAAGAATGGACTTGCTGGTTTGGTGATTTGTTGTGTGTCAATTTGCCTTTGAGTTTTGGGTTCGAGTCTTTATGTGTGTGCGCTTTGAGTAGTATATTTTTATATTGTTAAATAGTAGATTTAATTTGTGTTTAAAATAAGTATTTAGTCTTATTTTTATATATTTTATTTTTATTTTTTATTTTTGGGAATCTTTTTTCTTTCTCTTTGTTTTTCACGTTCTCCTTTTCCTTTTTGGCTTTTATTTTCTTTTTCTCCTTTTTTTTTTGTAAACGGTGGTGGAGTGTTATTCGAAAAGCTTCGATTTCCTGGTCATTGAGTCGGCATCTGAACATTTTCATTCACGAATTAGGTGTGGGTTTCGTATCCTTTCTTATTTATTTGCGAATTCTCAATTCGACTTTATGTGAGTCAGCAATTTATGTGTGTGTCCACGAATTGGTTAGTTATGATGATGTACCGCTATTTTCATGCTTAGAACTTGTTTGGTTTGGTATAGTTTCGAGTTATCGAGGGCTGGGAAGTGCTTTGAGGGTGAAAACATATTTTTCGAGGCTGTTTAAGGTGGTTTCGAGACCACACGAGTGGCCACACGGGCATGTGCCCTTACACGGTCGTGTGCAGTTAGGCATTAGGGTTTCCGGGCAAAATTTGGTGCGATTTGGGGATTTTTTTTCGATTTCCACACAGCCATGTCCCCTAGGCACACAGGCATGTGTGTTTGGGAACTAGGGATTTAGTGATTTGGTGCCACACAGCCTGGCTAAACGGCTATGTAGCTATTTTGGGAATTTAAGGATCCTACACGGGTATGTGTTTTGGACACACGATCGCTGTCTGGTAGGCACATAGGCGTGTGAGACCCTCACAAAGTCGTGTCTGCCCTATACTCTTTTTTATTACAAATGGATAGTGAGTTACACAGCCTGTTCCCACGGCCATGTCCCTAGTTTACAAGGGCATGTGCCTCAGCTAGACGACCGTATACCATTCTTCACGCGAGCATTTGACCTCTCCCACGGTCTAGGCATTTCCACACGGCCAGAGCACATGGGCGTGTGGTTATAGGCCACTTATTTTAGTTCTGTGTATTTTTTATCTGAGAATATGACTGTGTGTTTCTGCCATGGCTGATATTTATTGAGGGTGGCTAAGAATTCTGATCTGGGCTTCGGCTTATGTGTTATTTGTGAATGTTGTGTGAGATGTTTGATTTTGAATCTGGTCTGTTGGGCGTGTGTGCATATCTACTTCTGTTTGATTGTCTGTTGACGTGGTCATTATTTCTATAGGATTGAATGCATACATGCACTTGCATAAAGTATTTTGGGTTGGGTTGTGAAGAGAAGAAAGACTGTTTCTATTTTGATCTGGTAGTTTAACTGCAAGATTATTTGTTTACCGGTTTACCGCACTGTACCACATATACGTCAGCTTTGCTGCGTACCATTATCTGGTTTGGTAGCCTAAACTGCAACATGTCTGTACAATGGATTACCGCATTGCACTGTACTGCATATACGCTAGCCTTGCTGTGTATTAATATCTGAGTGGCTTAGTCCACATACATGGTGTATAGGGTTGGATGGGTCTTTCAAGGTCCTATGTGGTGTGTTTTGGTTGGATAAGCTTGATCAGCTCTTATAGGGTGTGATCAGGGGACGGAGAGGTGTGTTGGTTGGATGGGCGATTTTTATTACTTAACTGTATTTTATACGCATCTATTTAAGAGTTTTAGGTGTAAGACTATCTGACTATATTCTGTCTAACTGTGTGTGACTTGGTGTGCTTGAGTTGTTACGTTCTGTTGGGACATTGGTTCCAAGTTTACTTTCTGACTCTGTGAGTATCTGTAAGTTTGTTGCACCATTGAATTGAATTCTGTAATTCTATTTTTAGTCTTGATTCGAACTCACACTGAGCTAGTGTAGCTCACCCCCTTAGTTTTTCCCCTTGCAGGTACATTTCTGAACTTTGACGTTGGACGCAGTATGCGGAGGTCTCGGACAGTCTTGGTTAAAATAATCTATCAATTATCTTTTTAGTTTTCATTTTGATTTACCGTTGATCGGTAGGGTTTTATAAAAATTGTGGTTCAAGTTCTACTTTTGAATTTTTCTTGTAATCTAATTTTGTTCATAAATTAAACTTAACTGTAATATTCTTGTTTGAAATTTAAAAGATTAAACATTCTTGGTTTGTAAAGAGATAAAAATGTTTGTGATGGAAATTGAGATAATTTGTTTTGTAAAATTTTTCTACGGTCACTTTGATGATCAATGTAACCTCTTGGATTCGGTCTAAACTCCTAAGCCGGGTTTTGGGGCGTTACAAAAACCCTGCAAAAAATGATAACACACAAAATGTGTATAAGGTAAATAAAGTCAATAAATAAGTGAACTAGATTATAACCCCCCTAAGAAATGCATCACCAACTATCATGTTTAAAAACTCCCCCTATCAGCGTGAGTCATTAAATTTTCTATCAAGCATAAGAAGGGAGTATGCAGCATATCATATCGAAAAGAAAAAAATGCAATTAAAAGGTAAATAACTCAGTCTAAACAAAGCATATTTGCTTCCGGTCTTCTCCCTTTTTTAGCAAAAATGCCAAAGAGGATCTTCTTCACTAAATTGACTTCAAAAACAAAAAACTCCTTTTGGAAATAATCCTTAATCCTCGTGGGGATAAATTTTCCTCTTTTGTTTTGTTCAAGTGACAAGTCCAATATAACATTAGGAATATGAAGCACCTCACTTAAGCTAAGGTCTTTCTAGATGTAGGTTTGAAAAAAACTTTTGTAACGCCCCAATTTTTTTAAGTTCAAATTGTTAAATTATGTCAAATAATTTAATTTAGTTTAGTGGTTGAGTGTTGTGATTGTGTGTGTAATGTTTTAGGTTCGAGCCCTGTTTTATGAATTTTGTTAATTTTAACTTAATCCATTTCCCTGATTATTTGACTTAAATCTTCATTCCGCACAAGTTATGATAGAATAAGTTTGCTAGTTAAGTCGTAAGACTTTGACTTATTTCTAAGTTTTGGTTTCAAGCCTTGTTGTGTGCATAAGTGAGTCTTTTTTGTTTCATGATTTGTTAAAAATTGAGTTCATTTTAAATTCTAAAATCTGAAAGGTTGGATTAGTATTAGAATATTTATTTTTATTTTTATTTTTAAAATTATCAAAATCCCTAAAATCACTCCTTTTAACTGTCCAACTTTTCCCACTCTGTCTTTTTCACTTTCTCCTCGTCTTTTATCACGTTTTTTTTCTCTCTTTTCCATCTTTCTTTCTTTTGTTTGTTTCCTACTGGCTGTCATTGAGTTATTGTGAGTGACCTTTTGATTCTTAGGTACAATCGTAAATCCAAGTAAAGGTAAGTAACGCTGATTTATTTTTTGATTTTAAGGTTTAACTCATTATTTGAACAATAAGAGTTGTTAATGTTTATTTTCAATTTTCATTGTGTTAAGCGTTCTTGTGGTATTTGTTTAAGCAAAGGGTGCGGAATTCAGGATTCTCCGGTAGAGTAGTCGTTGTTTCGATGTTGCTATTTTGTGAAGTGCTAGTATGTTGGTTTTAGGGACTATTTTTTTGGAAAAGAGGGTGTATTTAAGTGAAACTTTGGGTTAAGTTGTATTTGTTAATCGATGCAATTTGATACCATATGTAGGTTTTGGAGTGCGTTTGATAAGCTGTAAAAGTAACATATTTTAATCTCATTCTTAAGGCGGTTTTGGATGATTAATTATGTGAACTAGTCAATTTGATGCTCCTAATCTCTTAAATTCATGTTTCTATACTTAATAGAGCATTTGGGAACCAAAGAAGTGAAAAACGAGCCAAAATCAGACAAATAGAGCTATTTCCAGGATCCACACGACCTGGGCATTTCCACACGGACTGGCCATATGCCCGTGTGCCAGCTCGTGTCGATTTTGCAACCTGCTTCCCAGATATGAGGAAAATCAAAATTTTTAGTCTTTATAAGCATTCTAAAGTCTATAAATACCAATTAGAAGAAAACCTAATGGGGCAATTAGAGAATATCAAAGAAAACACTCAAATAAAGCCATCGGAATCAACTCGAGAGTGGATCTCCCTCAAGATCGAAGATTACCATTTAATTTTTTTCGAAGTTTTATTGAGTTTCTTTATGTCTTGTGGTTATCATAACTTTGATATGTTTCTATTTAGGATTATGAACTAAATTCCCTAGATACCTAGGGAGGATGAAACTTATGATGAATTTTATTATTTAATTTATGTTTTTACACGATAAATATTTGATTCTTGTTCTCAATTATGTATGATTATTTCGTGTTTTAATATTTTTGGGATAATAATTCATGTTTAATGTGTTTATTTCAGTGGAGCAAAAATCCCTATTTAAGAGTAGATCTAAAGTAATTGAGTGGAGTTGCATGCAATCCTAGAAATAGGACGACATAAATCCACCGGATTAGAGTCAAATCTAATAAGGGAATCTATAGATTGAGTTAATGTGACGATAGGGGTTTTAATTAGAAAGACATTTCAATTGATCAACCTAGTGTCAGTTGTTCTTACTCTCGAAAGAGATATTAACATAATTTAGGGATTTCTACGGATCAAGACACAACTGAATAAATCGTTTAATTCAAATTCAGAATAATAGGTGAAGTCTTGGTGGATTCTTTCCTGGGTATTGTCTTTCTTATTGGTTATCTTCGATTATTTTCCTGTTTCATTCTCTGTTGTGTTCTTAGTTAAATTAGATTACTAAATTTAGATTAAAAACAATCACTCCAATTTGTCGGCTAAATAATAGAAAAACGGTAATTACTAGTGCTTTTAGTCTTCATGGATACGATATTCCCTACTCACCATAACTATACTATTATTGATAGGTGCGCTTGCCTTAGTCATAGTTATAGTTAGTTTAGTGACCATCAGTGTTGTTGTGTAGTTGATTAGAATGTCATTAGGTGTGTGAACTTAACCCAAAAACTCGACTATAACTCGGAAAAACCCAAAAATAGGGTTTTTTTTGAAACACCTCTACGTCACACGGCCAACATGGCCGTGTAGAGCACACGGGCTTGTGTGATTACACTGTCTGAACAGATAGGCTATGTGGGCCACAGGGGCTGGCTTGTTGAGCCGTGTAGGCCCTTGTTAGTCAATTTGAAGGCCCGATCATGAGACACTAACATTGGATCTGTAGTTATTTTGTAGGCTTATAAAAGCATAAATTCAATATGTTACATACTAGTATGCTTAGAAAGCATGAGAAATAAGATTAATTATGTATAAGCAATAAATATGACATGATCTATATGTTTGGGTGTGCATGCCATACATTACATGTGATAGGAATATATGTTAGTTTGATTATGCAAGTGCATCGGGGTGGGTTTTGATATGTGATGAAGTATATTCTAGCAATATTATTGCAAATTCTAACGGTTAATAGCAATATTTGTCTAGCAGCTCAGCTGCATCTTTATGAGTGACATACCACCACTTACCGGTGTGATTGGATAGATAGACTCATGTAGTCCTAATTGGTGATTAGTTGGTTGGAGATAGTGTATAGCGAATAGGGGTAAGATTTGTTCTGATATGATATATGTTTTTGAAAATATAAAATTTTGTTCTGTTATTTGTATATGTGTATGTTATAAGTAAAATTATATATGTGGGCCAAGTCACACACTGGGCTTCCAGCTCACTCGTCTGTTTGATTCATTTTAGGTGATCCTCAAACTTTGGATTTGGCAATGACTCCGGAGCTCAGTTTAGACATTTCAATCTTAAGCATGTTTTGGATTTAATTTGGGCTTTACGGACTTTTGGACATTTTAAATTGTTTTTGGGACATTTATTTTGGTATTTGTTTTTTATTTGCAAGCATAATATTCTTAAATGGTATTTTTAACAAAGACGACAGAACTATTGAAACACTATGATTTTCAAAATTAAGAATTCCAAAGTATTTTTTCACTATAAATGTTTTTGCAATGTTGTTTTGCAATGTTGGGTAGTTTAAGCGAATTGGTTGGTTTAAAAATAATCAATAAGACAAGTTCCTTCAAAATACGCTCTTACACAAATTTCTGGACACTTATGTTTTTTGTTAAATTAAATAAATTTAATTATTTTCGATTTAAACTTAAGTTTTCACAAAAATAAACAAACAATATTTTATGTATCAATGAAACATTCATAATCTGACCGTAACGACTAGGCCGGGTTTGGGGTGCTATAGCCTTACTTATTCCTAACATGTACAGTTTAAGTCTCTAAGATGTACAACTTATTCTTTTTCTTCCACTTGAGAGTAGAATATAAAGGTATTTTAATTGCCACAAATTTGCTTAGTGGCACTACTATCTAATTAGTTACTTTTTCACATTAGCCACAATATTGACTTCAGAAATGACCACAAATGTAACGCCCCAAAATTTTAAGAACTTGTTTATGGAAATCTGCAGTAATTAATTTCTATATCTGTGGTTTTGTGTTCTGCGATTGAGTTTAAGGTTTGGAGTTCGAGTCGCATCATTAAAAGTTTTGTTGTTTTAGAATCAACCTACAAGCACGCATTACTCGCTTGTAAGCACTAAATTTTTGTCCGACTAGAATTTGTGTTTAATTTTCAAAATTTCAAAAAAAAAATTAAAAAATAAAAATTGCATTTTGACCCCTAAACTTTTCCTAAATTTCATTTTGACCCTTAAACTTTCTTTAAATTTCATTTAGACCCCTAAACTTTCATTAAATTTCATTTTAATCATAAATTTTCTAAAAATTACATTTAGCCCCAGAAGTTTTGCTGCATTTGTGATTTGGTCCTTCAGACATGTTACGTGATTTGGGGCACCCACTTCCCAGATTTTCAGGCCACAAACATGGGTGGCTGCTCCTTCTTCACCCACTACCTGTAAAATGAAGCAAAAATCATCTATAAAAGGGGCTTTTAACCCAAAAAAAAAAAGACCCCCACCCCATGAATCTCCAAAAAAAAAGTTTCAAAGAGAAAAAAAGCTTCAAAAATAAGAAAAAAGGGGAGAGAAAAGAAAGGAAAGAGAAAGGTCCGGTGGAGTCGACGGTGGCAGCTCGAATGGCGGCGTGAAAGAAGCGACGGTGTGGGGGGGCTCGGTTTTGAAGAAGAAGAAGAAGGAAGAAGAAGAAGGAAGAAGAAGAAGAAGAAAGAAAGAGAGAAGAAGAAAGAAGAAAAAAAAGAAAAAAAATTTAACAGTCGGGTCAAACCGACCCGAACCGGGTATAACCCGACCCGATCCGGCAACCCAACCCGACCCAGCAAGCCCATTAGCCAAGCCCAAAGTAGCCCAACAAAAAAAAACAAAGCAAAAAAAAGGGGAAAGAAGCAGCAAAAAAAAAAAAGAGGGCAGGCCAACAATAGGCCCAATTCCAGCAGCCCAACAAGCAACCAACAGGCCACCAGCCAGCAGGCCCGCGCAGGCCAGCCCAACAAGGCAGCCCAGCAGAAAAAAAAAAGGAAGAAAAAGGAGAAAAAAAGAAAAAAGAAAAAACAAGAAAAAAAGGGGTTCAATTTTGTGTTACCCGTTCGTCGAAGCTCGTGTCCCGAGATTTTTCGGTAATTTCGTTTTTTTAATTTTAATTTAATGCTCGTATTTTTTTCGTTTTAATATTATTAGTATTTTATGCATTTTTTATATTTTGGCATTTATATTTTTAATTTAATTTAATTTAATTTAATTTTTATTTTCTTTTTATTTTATTTTATTTTAAATACTTTTAATAAATAAGGCAACGAATCGATTTAACATGAACTTGTTGATTTCATCGCTATGTTGGGTGAATATCACCGGTTCGCATTAAAATCGATACGCCCTTTTAAAAATCGAAAATATTCAAAAAAAATTTCGTATTTTCAGAAAAAAGATCCTCGCGTTTCGAAATTTTCGTGTCTTCAAAAAAAATTTTCTCGTGTTTTCAAAAATAAGGTAACGAATCGATTTGACACTAATTCGTTGATTTCATTGCTATATTGAGTGAATATCACCGATTAGTGTTAAATGCGATACGTGCTTAATGAAAAATCAGAAAATTTTTCGTGTTTTCAAATATTCTCGTGTTTTCAAAAAATTTTATTTTTCAAAATTTTTCGTGTTTTCTAAAAATTTCCATATTTCTAAAATTTTCGTGTTTAAAAAAATTTCGTATTTTTAAAATTTTTTATTTTTTTTCAACAATTCTCGAGTTTCACAAATTCTCGTGTTTTAAAATTTTTTATGTTTTAAAAAATAAATTTCTCGTGTTTCAAAAAAATTGTCATGTTTTAAAAATTTTCATGTTTCTAAAATGTTTGTATTTCAAAAAATCCTCGTGTTTTCAAAAATTCTCATGTTTAAAAAATCTTCGTGTTTTCAAAATTCTAGTGTTTTAAAAATTTTCATGTTTTCAAAAATTTCCCCTGTTTTAAAAAATTCTCGTATTTTGAAAATTTTCTTGTTTTCAAAAAAAAAAACTTTCGTGTTTTATAAATCTCCATGTTTTCAAAAAATTCTCGTCTTTCAAAAATTTTCGTGTTTTCAAAAAATTGACCTTGTTTCATAAATTTTCGCGTTTCAAAAAAAAATCCTCGTGTTTCATAATTTATCAAAATTTTTGTGTTTTCAAAATAAAATTTTGTGTTTTAAAAAAATTCTCATGTTTCAAAAACTGTCGTGTTTTCAAAAATTCCCGTGTTAAAAAATTTTGTGTTTTCGTGTTTTCAAAAAAATTTTGTGTTTCAAAAATCTTCGTGTTTTCAAAAATTATTATTTTGTTTCAAAGTTCTCGTGTTTAAAAACAAAAAAAAAGGGTTTTCTCAAGTTTCAATCGGATCACAATTAAATATTAAATTGAACTTGTATTTTTAAAAATTAAGACAACGCGCGTTTTACGAGATACCAATTTTGGGCGTCGCGAGGGTGCTAATACCTTCCTCGCGCGTAACCGACTCCCGAACCCTAATTTTCTCTGGATTTTTACGTGGACCTAAAATTGTCTCTTTTTTAGAAAAGTTTAAAAATAAATTTTTCTTCTGAAAAGAGAATTTTGTAGGTGTCCGATCACACCTGGAAAAAGATCGGTGGCGACTCCTTTTCAAATAAAGTCGAGATTCAATTTTCAAATTTTTAATAATCACTTCAATTAGAGCCCGTACTCCAAATTTTTAGGTCGCTACAGCTGGCGACTCCACTGGGGACAACCTTTTTTTGAGAGTCGTGTCTGGAATTAAACACGCGTTGTCAATTTTCAAAGTTTCTTGTTCAAATTAACATTTAGTCGTGATCCTTAAATTTTTTGTTTTCAAAAAAAAATCATGCATTTGCATCGTGTTGTATATATTCTAACTTGTTTTATCAGGTTGTTTTTCAGCTTTAAATTTTTGCGGTTTTATTTTTGGTTTAGTTTTTCTAAATAAAACGTAAAGGTTTACAAGTTTCTCCCCACACACCGTGCACTTGCATTTTTTGCATAACATGAGCTCTATACCCGGGCTCCATCCCTGTTAAGAGAAAGTAAACGCTACGCCTTCGTGAGTTAACTCGTTCCTCCGCACAGGCTAGTGAATACTTTCGGGTTACATATGACTTATGCTTTCGTGAGTTAACTTGTCTCTCCGCATAGGCATAAGTAAATGTAATCCCTCGAATTGATCTCGTAAGCCTATGATGGGCCATGACCGAGGCTCTGTACTAATCTTAGTAGATGACAGTGCAGACGATTCGAGTACCCACCTAGAACCAAAACCGCATATAGTGAACCATACGAGCTATCCAATTAGAGCCATGCCGAACCTCTGTCCGCTTATAGTCATCAAAATAAGTACACGGGGAAAATGCCTTTTGCCTTTCATTTACACTGTTTGTTTTTACTTTTATTTTCATCATGCATCATAGGCATCATATTAGGAAGGTGTTGATTAAAAGTTGGTTGCCAAAAAAACGGGTTTCTGATGGAGGAGTCAATTACACAAATAACCGAGAAGAATGCCGTGGTTCGGGACTGGTCTCTAAAAATTCAGAGAGAAAAGGGGGATAGTCTAGTGGAAGGGTGTGTCGCTAATTTGCCTGAACATATAACTGTAAATGTTCGCCAAAATAACTTTGAGGATTTGGTTCGAATTTGGAATCAGTGGGATTCAGACACTAGAGACACTTTCACTGAGAAGTATGGAGATATAGCTCACCTGATCACCATCCGTGTAGACGAACAGTTGATTCAAGCCATGGTTCGGTTCTGGGACCCAGCTTATTAGTGTTTCACCTTCAATCAAGAAGACATGACTCCAACCATAGAAGAGTATGCTGCTTTACTCCGCATCGACAATGTACAATTCGGCAAAATATATGTGAAGGAGCCTAAGCCGATGACCTTCAAGAAAAAGTTAGTGAAACTGACAGACATGACTGATGCATGGGCCGAAAAACAGATAAAGAAGAAGAATGAAACCATTTGCATTCCATGGTCCTCCCTACGAGATTTGGCTCTGAACCATCCCAACATGCTGAAAAGGGTAAATCTATTCGCTTTGGCCATTTACGGTTTGGTCATTTTCCCAAAAGTTCTCGGACATCTCGAAGTTGCAGTAATTGATTTCTTCGAAAGGTTAAAACAAGGAATCAACCCTGTCCCGACCATCCTAGCCGAGACCTTCAGGTCCTTGAGTAGTTGTCGAAGAAAAGGGGAGGGACGATTTATCGAATGCGCGCAGTTGCTCAATGTTTGGATTTTGAGTCACTTCTGGAAGGTAGAGCGCACTCTGTTCCATATGTTTTCTAAAACATTCTCCCCGCTAGAAGCTTACCTCAATAAAGAATGGCCGAAGGAAGTCACCGAGCAAGTGGGTATCAGTTTTTCAGAATCTTCGCGCCGAGAATATAACATGGAGAGTACCCTGGATCCGTCCTTCAGTTCTGCTATACAAATGTGGAAGCCAAGATTGGGTACCTTTACTCGGGTTATGGGGAGGAGTTGGATATGCTCCGCTATTAGTCCAAAGGCAATTTTCTTCGCGACAATTCCTCCCCGCAACTGGAGGATTAGCACAGTTCGAGTTCGCTTTCGCGGGTGAAGGATATATGAAGAGAGTCCGAGACACTGCAAAGTATTGGAAGGAAATTCATTTCATGGAATTAGCTTTGTATGTTGATACCCTTACCCAAGATTACGACATATGGAGGAAACAACGGGTAAATAGTCAGCAAATCTCATCAACAAACTACACCATCCAGAATCCTTTCTCGGAAGAAACGCCGTCTGAGCTAGAAATGGCAAGACAAGAATTCGAACGAGAAAAGGCCAAGATGTCTCGGGACCTTAGTGCCCTTCAAGAAGAAAACTATCAACTGAAGATTGAAGTTCAGGTTGAAAGGTCCAGGACTGAAAAAGTACAAAGAGAAGCCGAGATTGTGAGAAACGACTTAAGGGACCTTCATTTGGAAAACAAGAAATTAAGAAACACTATAAAGAATAGCGGGTTGGGCAAGATGACAGCAGAATGGAAGGACGAAATTAGCAATATCAATGGAGGAATGGAGTTTTGGAAGGGAAAAGCAAAGAAAGATGAGGAAAAGGCTGCGCGCGCTGTGATAGAGTTAAGAAGGAAGAACGCCAAGTATGAAATAGTGACTGCAAAATTGGCGAATAGTAAGTCTGAACATCAAGAATTAAAAAGGAAAACACGAGATCTAGAAAATATGCTGCAATCTCGTCAACAACAATTAGATAACCTCTTGAAGGCTCTAGAAGAAAAGAGTGAGCAGTACGATAGGGACATTCACGCGTATGAAGGAACTCTCAAAGAAAAAGAAATGCAACTTGACTTCTTGATCAATGAAATTCGTAAAGCGGCTATGCAAGTTGTTCAATTATCAGATGAAGCCGAAGTTCTCAGTTGTCAATTCCCTCCGAGCCAAAGATCGAGCATATCAGAGTTTTTAGAGCAAGTAAAGAAACAAGGCAATGTGGCTAGGAAATTTGTGTAACTGTTGGAAAAATGAGAACTTTGTGTAATAGACTATGTTGATAAATGAAATGCCTAAATATGGGGCTATCTTGAAATCAACACCAATTTCTTGCATTTCATTCATAACTTACATTCATTTGACATTCATGCATTCATTCATGCATCAATTCATTCATTGCATATCCTATACTCGTTCGCTGAGATTAAAACGCACAATTCGCAGTTGCCAGACTTCAAGACTGGAACCACGTCATCCGTATAAAACGCGCCGACAAGCTAGAGTAATGGAGAATGAATTCAATGAGAGAATTGAAAGGATGGAAAGGACTCAAAAGGAATTACAAGAGCAACTGGCCAAATCGCAACAAGAGACGAGAGACCAAATGGTGAGATCTCGAGAGGAATCGCTCGAGCAAAGAGATCAGATGGCTAAAATGATGGAGATGATGACAACTTTGGTCAAAGGAAAGGGACCCATGCAGAACTCCGATGTTATGGAACCTCGGTCAAGAATTCACCATGATCAGGATCCATTCTATCCCCCGGGATTCACTCCACCGCCCTCATATACAATACAAAGAGGGTATACTCAAGAGGAACCCACTGGCTTGGAACATCGACCTATGCCACCTGCTCCACCCACTAATTTGGGGCAAGGAATGTTAGCGTCGAACCTAGGGGCTAGTCCTACTAATCCACTAGTTCCAGATCTGGATGACCCAGCAGAGGTAGCCAAGTTGAAATTGGATAACCATGACGCAAAATATAGGAGTCTAGAGGAAAAACTCAAAGCAATAGAAGGCACTGAAGTCTTCTTCGCACTAGGTGCCAAGGAACTCAGTTTGGTACCTGATCTAATTTTGCCTCCGAAGTTCAAAGTGCCTGACTTTGAGAAGTATGATGGGACAAGGTGCCGAAAAGCACATCTCATTATGTTCTGTCGAAAGATGACCGGTTATGTGAACGAGGATAAACTACTCATACATTGCTTTCAAGATAGTCTAACAGGGTCAGCTCTTCGGTGGTACAATCAACTTAGTAGAGAAAAGATTCGATCCTGGAAGGACTTGGCGTCAGCATTTTGCGAGCAGTATAAGCATGTATCGGATATGGTGCCAGACCGTATGACCTTGCAAATGATGAAGAAAAAGCCATCAGAGACCTTTAGACAGTATGCGCAGAGATGGAGAGACGTCTCAACTCAAGTGGAACCCCCACTAACAAAAACGGAGATAACCGTTCTCTTTATCAATACTTTAAAGGCACCGTTTTATGACAAATTAGTGGGAAGTGCCACGAAAGATTTCGCGGATATTGTAATATCCGGTGAACTCATAGAGAATGCCGTCAAGAGCGGTAGAATGGAAGGATCAGAAGGCTCAAGAAAAGCAGCACCCTTAAGGCCATCAAGGCATAATCCCGAGATACCGCAATTTACCCCCATCCCTGTGTCGTATGGGGAATTGTACCCAAAACTTTTAGAAAAACAGCTAATTTCTCCCCATTACATGGCACCCCTTAAACCTCCATACCCAAAGTGGTACGATCCAAACGCTAGTTGTGCATACCACGCAGGGAACCAAGGGCACTCTATTGAGAACTGTCTCGCTTTCAAAAGGAGAGTTCAAGGACTCATTGACGCGGGTATCCTACGATTCGATAGTGCTAGTAATGCCACGGGGAACCCGTTCCCTAACCATACCGAAGGGAATGTGAGCACAGTGGGGAAAGAGGATGAATGGAAGGTCAGAAGATGTGTGGCAGAAATAAGGACGCCTCTGCAGAAAATCTGAGAGGTATTAGTTAAGAAAGGATTGCTCTGTCACTCTGATAGAGTTTTTGGAGAAGAAGGTCAAAGTTTTTGCAATTTTCATGGGATTGTTGGGCACGACATTCAGTCGTGCGAGGACTTTAAAAGGTTACTTCAAGACCAGATGAATAATAAGGAGATCAAGGTCCTTAACAAGAGTGAAGATGCCAACGAAAGAGAAGTATGCGTCTCTGATAGCCAATCATCAGGGCCCCCTTATAGTGCTGATCGACCGTTGGTAATTTATTACGACGCGATGAGAGAGCCATTGAAACCACAGATGGTAATTGAAGTACCATCTTCTTTCCCGTATAAGGACAACAAAACAGTACCGTAGAGATATGATGTTAATATCGTTACACCGAAAGTTGAAAAGTCCAAAGCCATAATTGAAGATGTTGGGGAGGTAGGTCATTTTACTCGAAGTGGACGATGCTATTCTAAAGAAGTTGAACCGGTAAAGAAAAGTAGCGACTCGAAGCAAAAAGGGAAGGCAGTGATGCACGAAGTCGAAGTCGAGCAAGAAATTCCACCCGTGCAAGAAACTAAAAAGCCTGTGAATGAGGAAGAAGCTCAAGAATTCTTGAAGTTTATTAAGCACAACGAATATAGTGTGGTGGAACAACTGAGCAAGCAGCCAGCACGAATCTCAGTTCTATCTCTACTGTTAAATTCAGAGCCACATCGGAACGCTTTATTGAAGGTGTTAAATCAAGCTTACGTGGCCAACAACATATCTGTCGAAAAGCTTGATAGGTGGGTAAACAATCTGAATGCGGACAACTTCATCTCTTTTAGTGATGATGAGGTACCGCTAAATGGTAGAGGTTCGGTGAAAGCGCTGCATATCACGACCCGCTGCAAGGGTTACATAATACCGAACGTACTCATCGATAATGGGTCAGCATTAAATGTTATGCCATTGGCTACACTTTCCAGAATACCGATAGATTTGTCCTACTTAAAGCCCTGTCATTCCACGGTAAGGGCATTCGACGGGACGAGGCGTGAAGTCATGGGAAAGATCGAAATCCCTTTGGAAGTGGGCCCCTACATATATGAGGTCGAATTCCAAGTCATGGACATTACACCCTTTTATAACTGCCTTTTGGGAAGACCTTGGATTCATTCTGCTGGAGCAGTCCCATCATCCCTCCATCAAAAAGTGAAATTCATCATGGATGGCTGTTTGGTCACAGTCGAGGGCGAAGAAGACATCATCGCATCTATCTCTGCTGATGCGCCATACCTGGAAGTAAGCAAGGATGCAGTGGAATGTTCCTTTCGATCCCTTGAATTCATCAATGCCACTTTCGTCGCTGAGGGAAATAGAATTCTGATGCCAAAACTGTCGAGAAATACCAGAATGGGTGTCAAGTTGACCGTAGGAAGGGGAGCTCGTGCGAGAAGAGGTTTAGGGAGACATCTGCAAGGAATAGTGAGGGCTTTAAAGCCAGTGCACCACAAGGCCCGATACGGTTTGGGGTTCCAGCCTGACATGCGCCAAAGAAGAAGACAGTGGAAGAAGGATCAAGAGAGAAGAATTGCAAAAACTTTGGGCCGAGAACCAGAATGGGAACCAATAGAGTACCCTCCTTTGTCAAAAACATTTACATCTGCGGGAATGATGTACCCTGGACAAGAGGATCCACGAAACATGCTGGGATTAATTGAAAAGGATTTTCAGAATGCTAGTATAAATGTCATTGACAAAGAAGCTGGTGCAAGTAAAGATGTCTCGAGGATACGCCCTTGCCCTCCTGGTTTCATGTTGAACAATTGGATTGCTGAGGAGCTTCTTGTAGTTTATAAGCCTTCAGAGTAATGCCAAACATCAACCTTCTATTATGTCCTTAGATATAATAGAGTTCTTTTGTAAGAGTTTGCATTCGCTCTTTATCATTTAAATGAATTTCAATGAAGATGTATTTTGTCATGATTTTTGCATTATCACTAATTTCATAATCATTTTCTCATTTCATAGCCTATCCTTACATTTGCGTCATTGCCATGACATAACATTTTATTTGTTGTTTCCAATGCTTGGATGTCCCCCGATAGCTTCCTTTTCCATTCAACTTTCAGGTGCTCAGATATTGACGACATGAATAAGCCCGTTACGAATCTTGAAATTGATGTTGAGAAGGCTGTTTGCTTAGGAGAATTTGAAGCCGAAGAAAATGCTGAAGATTATGTCTCGTCTCCTGAATTGTTAAGAATGGTGGAACAAGAGGATAAACAGGTTATGCCTCATGAAGAATCTGTAGAAACAATAAATTTGGGCACTGAAGAGAGGAAACAAGAAGTGAAGATTGGGACTTTTATTTCAGAAAGTACCAGGCGTAGTTTGATCACTTTACTCCGCGAATACAAAGATGTTTTCGCGTGGTCATACCAGGACATGCCAGGGCTAGATGAAGATTTAGTGGTCCATAAGCTCCCATTAAAGCCAGAATGCAAGCCCATCCAGCAAAAATTAAGACGGATGAGGCCCGAAATGCTGTTGAAAATAAAAGAGGAAGTCAAGAAGCAATTTGATGCTGGCTTCCTACAAGCCTCCAAATATCCAGAATGGGTGGCTAACATAGTCCCGGTACCAAAGAAAGATGGAAAAGTACGAATGTGCGTGGATTATCGTGACCTAAATCGAGCAAGCCCAAAAGATAATTTTCCCTTGCCACATATTGATACGTTGGTGGACAACACAGCAAAACATTCATTGTTTTCTTTCATGGATGGATTCTCGGGGTATAATCAGATCAAGATGGCTTCTGAGGATATGGAGAAAACTACCTTCATAACAATGTGAGGAACGTTCTGCTACAAGGTGATGCCATTCGGGTTAAAGAATGCTGGGGCAACATATCAGAGGGCTATGGTGACGTTATTCCATGACATAATGCATAAAGAAATAGAGGTATACGTCGACGATATGATTGCTAAATCTCGAGGAGAAGAAGAGCATGTAATGAACCTCAAGAGTTGTTCGAAAGGCTGAGAAAGTTTCAGCTAAAGCTTAATCCAGCCAAATGTACATTCGGGGCTACCTCGGGAAAGTTGCTAGGCTTCATTGTCAGTGAAAGAGGTATCGAAGTTGATCCAGATAAAATAAAAGCCATCCAAGAATTACCACCTCCGCGCACGCAAAAGGAAGTTAGAGGATTTTTAGGGAGATTAAATTACATCGCCCGATTTATCGCTCAACTTACCAACCAATGCGACCCAATCTTTCGGCTTCTTCGAAAACATAACCCGGGAGAATGGAACGAGGAATGCCAAGTGACCTTTGATAAGATAAAACAATATTTGTCCAGTCCTCCAGTGCTAGTACCGCCAACTCCGGGAAGACCATTAATTTTGTATCTGACAGTGTTCGAAAGTTCAATGGGTTGCGTACTGGGACAACATGACGAGTCAGGAAAGAAAGAAAAGGCGATCTACTACCTCAGCAAAAAGTTCACTGAATATGAGGCAAAATATTCGTCCGTTGAGAAATATTGTTGCGCTCTGGTTTGGGTAGCTCGGAGACTCAGACAATATATGTTGTATCACAAAACATGGCTAATTTCAAAGCTGGACCCAATAAAATACATGATGGAATCGCCAGCACTATCAGGAAGAATGGCACGATGGCAGCTCCTCCTTTCGGAATATGACATTGCCTATGTAAGTTAGAAGTCAATAAAAGGGAGCGCAATAGCTGACTTCTTAGCAACTCGAACGACAGAGGAATATGAGCCTTTAAGATTCGATTTCCCAGACGAAGACTTAATGTGCATCACAGAAATAGAATCCGAGTCATCAAAAGAGAAGTCATGGAAGATGTGCTTTGATGGTGCGTCAAATGCTTTAGGGCATGGAATTGGAGCAATCCTGGTATCACCAGACGGGAATCATTATTCGTTCACTGCAAGACTGAACTTCTTCTGTACCAATAATATCGCAGAATATAAGGCCTGTATCATGGGGCTTCGTGCAGCTATCGAACGAAACATCGAGATCTTGGAGGTGTACGGGGACTCAGCCCTAGTGATTTACCAAATCCGTGGAGAATGGGAAGTGAGGGACTCAAAATTGATTAAGTACAGCGATTTAGTGGCTGGATTGATCAAGGAATTCAAAGAAATAACATTTCATTACTTCCCACGAGAAGAGAACCAACTGGCTGATGCCCTAGCCACTTTGGCTTCAATGTTCAAAGCAAGTAGAGAAGCAGAAATAATGCCCCTCAAAATGAGCATATACGAGGTCCCTGCACACTGTTGTAGCATTGAGAAAGAAGTAGACGGACGGCCTTGGTTCCATGATATCTTAGAATATATCAAGAATCAAAGGTATCCCGAACAAGCGAATGAGAACGATAAAAGAACAATTAGAAGAATGGCAGCGGGATTTGTTCTTGATGGGGATATCCTGTATAAAAGAAGAAAGGATCAGATGCTTTTGAGATGTGTGGATGATGTTGAAACCAGAAAAATACTTGAAGAGGTCCATGAGGGAATTTGCGGAACGCATGCCAATGGTTTCAATATGGCCAGAAAGATTATGAGACTCGGTTATTATTGGCTGACAATGGAAAGTGACTGCATCAATTTTGCCAGAAAATGCCACAAATGTCAAATCTACGGCGATAAAATTCATGTAGCCCCTTCACCTATTCATGTCATGACTTCTCCGTGGCCTTTTTCTATGTGGGGCATGGATGTCATAGGGCCAATTTCTCCAAAAGCTTCAAATGGACATCGATTCATTTTTGTGGTTATCGATTACTTCACAAAATGGATTGAAGCCGCTTCGTTTGCCAATGTGACGAAGACTGCAGTGTGCAAGTTTTTGAAAAAGGAAATCATTTGCCGATATGGTTTGCCTGAAAGAATCATTTCAGATAATGCCACGAATCTGAACAATAAGATGATGAAAGAAGTGTGCGAGCAGTTCCAAATAAAGCATCATAATTCCTCGCCCTATCGCCCAAAGATGAACGGGGCTGTTGAAGCAGCTAACAAGAACATTAAGAGGATCATTGGGAAAATGACTGAGACATATAAAGATTGGCACGAGAAACTTCCATTTGCTTTGTTTGCATATCGCACATCTGTACGAACATCTACGGGAGCAACTCCTTTCTCTCTAGTCTATAGAATGGAAGCTGTGCTACCTATCGAGGTTGAGATCCCCTCTCTGCGAGTATTGATGGAATCAAAGTTAGAAGAAGCAGAATGGGTTCGAGCTCGATATGATCAGTTGAACCTCATTGAAGAAAAACGTCTAAGGGCAATTTGTCATGGGCAAATGTACCAAAAAAGAATGATCGCAGCCCATGACAAGAAGGTACGACCAAGAGAGTTCCATGAAGGAGAACTCGTTCTGAGAAAGATTCTCCCAATACAAAAAGACCTGCGAGGAAAATGGGCACCAAATTGGGAAGGACCATACGTTGTAAAAAAGGCATTATCAGGAGGAGCTTTAATCCTTACCGAGATGGATGGGAAGGAGTTACCGAATCCGGTGAATTCGGATGCGGTGAAGAAATATTATGCTTAAGATGAAAACCCGAAAAGGGCATCTTAAAAAAAAAGAAAAAAAAGGGCGAAAACCCGAAAAGGGCGTCTTGATTAGTACAAAAAGATTAGGATGAAAACCCGAGAGGGCGTCCTAATGAAACAAACCTGGCAGTCGAACGATAGGTCAAGTAGTGAGACTACAGTATTTGAAGCACTTCTGAAAGCTCGAAATTTTCTACGCAAGAAGCCATGCTCGAAAAGATTATTGATTGAGGAACGTGGAAGAGTTCATGTGTTGAATATCTAGAGCATTTGTATCCGTTGAATACGACCTTTTCTTTCTTTTTGACATTTTTACTCTCATTGGTTAACTTTCTTTGTTTGCCACATTTGAAATAAAGGAATATGAGATATCCTTTTGTCCCTACCTGACCATTTTCATGCATCTCATTATGTGTTTATTTAATGATAAATAGTGAAATGACATACTCTAAACAAAAGAAATGTCAAGCATTACCCGGATAAGAATTTGATAAGTGCAAGATCTTCAAAGCAAGAACAAAGTTTAACCAAGGGCAAAAGGGTGATATCTGAGAAACGTCGATTACTCGTAAAGCTCAAAGACAGGTATGAGGCCTGAAGAGAAGGTCGAGAATCAAAGCAATGAACGCAGATCTTCAACAATCATGGCGAAAATGACATACGACCAATATGCTTAAGGAGCACTGCATAATCATGTAGGCATAAAGGCATTTAAGACAAACATGTGCATATCATGATGACATCATGCATGGCATATACAGGTAATCCAGTAAAGCAAGAAATCTTGAATGAGAGTCGCACTGAATCAAAGGAAAAGATACCCGAGTTCTACCAAAGGACTGGTTTTGGTATTTTGATGTTTAATATTCATGCTTTCTAAGGAAAATCAACTCATATTGCGAGAAATGAGTTGAGCCTCAAGACACGTTGAGGTATTTTTAAATTTTTTTAAAAAAATCAACTCATATTGCGAGAAGTGAGTTGAGCCTCGGGGCACGCCGAGGTATTTTTAGTTTATGTTTTAAATTGACTCATATTGCGAGAGGTGAGTTAAGCCTTTTAATTTTTGTTTTTCAAAATCAACTCATATTGCGAGAAATGAGTTGAGCCTCAAGACACGTTGAGGTATTTTTAAATTTAAAAAAAAAATCAACTCATATTGCGAGAAATGAGTTGAGCCTCGGGGCACGCCGAGGTATTTTTAGTTTATGTTTTAAATTGACTCATATTGCGAGAGGTGAGTTAAGCCTTTTAATTTTTGTTTTTCAAAAATCAACTCATATTGCAAGAGGTGAGTTGAGCCTCGGCTCACATGCTGAGGTATTTTCAATTTATGTTTTTTTCAATCTATGCTTCTCAAAAATCAACTTATATTGCGAGAGGTGAGTTGAGCCTCAAGGCACGCTGAGGTATTTTCAATTTCTGCTTTACTAATTCTACTTTTCAAATCAACTCATATTGCAAGAGGTGAGTTGAGTCTCAGGCCACACGCTGAGGTCTTTTCAAATTCTGTTTTTAATTTCTGTTTTTTTAATTTCAGTGTTTCAAAAAAAATCAAAAATCAATCAACTCATATTGCAAGAGGTGAGTTGAGCCTCAGGGCACGCTGAGGTATTTTCAATTTCTACTTTTCAAATTCTGTTTTTCAAAAATCAACTCATATTGCGAGAGGTGAGTTGAGCCTTTTAATTTCTATTTTTCAAAAACCAACTCATATTGCGAGAGGTGAGTTGAGCCTTTTTCTATTTTTCAAAAAATCAACTCATATTGCGAGAGGTGAGTTGAGCCTTTTGCAAATTCTGTTTTCAAAAATCAACTCATATTGTGAGAAGTGAGTTGAGCCTTGGCTCACGTGCTGAGCTATTTTCAATTTCTATTTTTAATGTCTATTTTAAAGAGTCAATTCATATTGCGAGAAATGAGTTGAGCTCAGGATCACATGCCGAGTAAAGAATAGAGATTGGACAATTGAACAAAATTTAATGCTTTTAAGTCTTTGCACTATCCTTGTTTCACAATGATGAGCAAAGAGGGGCAGTTGTAAGAACTAAATTTTTGTCCGACTAGAATTTGTGTTTAATTTTCAAAATTTCAAAAAAAAAATTAAAAAATAAAAATTGCATTTTGACCCCTAAACTTTTCCTAAATTTCATTTTGACCCTTAAACTTTCTTTAAATTTCATTTAGACCCCTAAACTTTCATTAAATTTCATTTTAATCATAAATTTTCTAAAAATTACATTTAGCCCCAGAAGTTTTGCTGCATTTGTGATTTGGTCCTTCAGACAGGTTACGTGATTTGGGGCACCCACTTCCTAGATTTTCAGGCCACAAACATGGGTGGCTACTCCTTCACCCACTACCTGCAAAATGAAGCAAAAATCATCTATAAAAGGGGCTTTTAACCCCCCCCAAAAAAAAGACCCCCACCCCATGAATCTCCAAAAAAAAAGTTTCAAAGAGAAAAAAAGCTTCAAAAATAAAAAAAAATGGGAGAGAAAAGAAAGGAAAGAGAAAGGTCCGGTGGAGTCGACGGTGGCAGCTCGAACGGCGGCGTGAAAGAAGCGACGGTGTGGGGGGCTCAGTTTTGAAGAAGAAGAAGAAGGAAGAAGAAGAAGAAGAAAGAAAGAGAGAAGAAGAAAGAAGAAAAAAAGAAAAAAAATTTTAACAGTCGGGTCAAACCGACCCGAACCGGGTATAACCCGACCCGATCCGGCAACCCAACCCGACCCAGCAAGCCCATTACCCAAGCCCAAAGTAGCCCAACAAAAAAAAGAAAAAACAAAGCAAAAAAAAGGGGAAAGAAGCAGCAAAAAAAAAGAGGGCAGGCCAACAATAGGCCCAATTCCAACAGCCCAACAAGCAGCCAACAGGCCACCAGCCAGCAGGCCCGCGCAGGCCAGCCTAACAAGGCAGCCCAGCAGAAAAAAAAAAGGAAGAAAAAGGAGAAAAAAGAAAAAAGAAAAAACAAGAAAAAAAGGGGTTCAATTTTGTGTTACCCGTTCGGCGAAGCTCGTGTCCCGAGATTTTTCGGTAATTTCGTTTTTTTTTAATTTTAATTTAATGCTCGTATTTTTTTTGTTTTAATATTATTAGTATTTTATGCATTTTTTATATTTTGGCATTTATATTTTTAATTTAATTTAATTTAATTTAATTTTTATTTTCTTTTTATTTTATTTTATTTTAAATACTTTTAATAAATAAGGCAACGAATCGATTTAAAATGAACTCGTTGATTTCATCGCTATGTTGGGTGAATATCACCGGTTCGCGTTAAAATCGATACGCCCTTTTAAAAATCGAAAATATTCAAAAAAAATTTCGTATTTTCAGAAAAAAGATCCTCGCGTTTCGAAATTTTCGTGTCTTCAAAAAAAATTTTCTCGTGTTTTCAAAAATAAGGTAACGAATCGATTTGACACTAATTCATTGATTTCATTGCTATATTGAGTGAATATCACCGATTAGTGTTAAATGCGATACGTGCTTAATGAAAAATCAGAAAATTTTTCGTGTTTTCAAAAATTCTCGTGTTTTCAAAAAATTTTATTTTTCAAAATTTTTCGTGTTTTCTAAAAATTTCCATATTTCTAAAATTTTCGTGTTTAAAAAAATTTCGTATTTTCAAAATTTTTTATTTTTTTCAACAATTCTCGAGTTTCACAAATTCTCGTGTTTTAAAATTTTTTATGTTTTAAAAAATAAATTTCTCGTGTTTCAAAAAAATTGTCATGTTTTAAAAATTTTCATGTTTCTAAAATGTTTGTATTTCAAAAAATCCTCGTGTTTTTAAAAATTCTCATGTTTAAAAAATCTTCGTGTTTTCAAAATTCTAGTGTTTTAAAAATTTTCATGTTTTCAAAAATTTCCCCTGTTTTCAAAAATTCTCGTATTTTGAAAATTTTCTTGTTTTCAAAAAAAAAACTTTCGTGTTTTATAAATCTCCGTGTTTTCAAAAAATTCTCGTCTTTCAAAAATTTTCGTGTTTTCAAAAAATTGACCTTGTTTCATAAATTTCCGCGTTTCAAAAAAAATCCCCGTGTTTCATAATTTATCAAAATTTTTGTGTTTTCAAAATAAAATTTTGTGTTTTAAAAAAATTCTCATGTTTCAAAAACTGTCGTGTTTTCAAAAATTCCCGTGTTAAAAAATTTTGTGTTTTCGTGTTTTCAAAAAATTTCCGTGTTTCAAAAATTTTCGTGTTTTCAAAAATTATTATTCTGTTTCAAAGTTCTCGTGTTTAAAAACAAAAAAAGGGTTTTCTCAAGTTTCAATCGGATCACAATTAAATATTAAATTGAACTTGTATTTTTGAAAATTAAGACAACGCGCGTTTTACGAGATACCAATTTTGGGCGTCGCGAGGGTGCTAATACCTTCCTCGCGCGTAACCGACTCCCGAACCCTAATTTTCTCTGGATTTTTACGTGGACCTAAAATTGCCTCTTTTTTAGAAAAGTTTAAAAATAAATTTTTCTTCTGAAAAGAGAATTTTGTAGGTGTCCGATCACACCTGGAAAAAAGATCGGTGGCAACTCCTTTTCAAATAAAGTCGAGATTTAATTTTCAAATTTTTAATAATCACTTCAATTAGCGCCCGTACTCCAAATTTTTAGGTCGCTACATCGCTTAAATTCAATTCTTTGTAAAATGGTGACAAGAATTAGCCTGTTGGTTCACGCATCTGTCTGTATTCTATTTGGTTTCGAGTTCGAATTTAGTATGCGTAAGGAAAATATTTTTTCTAAATGCTGAAGGTTTGGATGGAAGTTAATTGATAATCAATTAACGTTAGTTCTTTCTTTTTCTTTTTCCTTTTCTTTTTCTTTTTTTTTTCGAATTTTCCCTTTTCCCTTTAATTGTCGTAAGGAATACGGACTAGTTAAAGTTATGCTGTTAGCATTCTTTGTTGAAAGGTTATCGAGTAAGTTTTTATGTCGATTTGTTAAATTTTTGGTTTTCTCTTTTTGCTTTGCACATTATACTTTGAGATGGTTGTTTGAGTGTGTTGCGTGAATTTCTAATAGTCACTCATTTGGTTCCCTGTTAGGCAGGGGTATTGAGGGTAGCAAACCTCAGCTAGTTAATTCGATTAGTTGTCATTGATTTTCTGTAAGTTTTGGTTTCATTGAAAGTTGATGTTGAAATTTTCAACGTAGGTACTTTGAGTATAATTGTATATTGTTGTTGATAAACTTGATTGATTGAGTTATTGAATGATCATTTTAGGCTTCGGAACTTCTCTTCATTGCCACTACTTTGAAATCGTCACAGGTGGTATCGAAAACCTTAGATTTTGCAAGTTTTATCGTCAGAAATGGTGGTTGTCAACGCCACACAGAAATGTGGTAGGCCTTGTGAACGGCCGTGTAACTTACTGTTTCTCGAATTAAGACCACATTGGCTGCCACACGGACGTGTGTGGCTATTTTAGTGTAGGTTTCACACGGCCAAGGACACGGGCGTGTGCCCAGGCCGTGTAACTCACTGTTTGGGGTATAAAACCACACGGCCAGGAACACGGGCTTTTGTCTAGGCCTTATAACTCACTGTTTGGGGTATAAAACCACACAGCCAAGGACACGGGCGTGTGCCCAAGACCTGTAACTTATTTTTTGGGGTATAAGACCACACGGCCAAGGCACGCGGGTGTGTGCCCAGGCCGTGTGGTAAAATATTGGATTCGAAAACTATTTTTGAGGCCGAGAAGGATGCTAAACTTTGATATTGGTTTCCTTGATATACGAATGATTGAATTTGCTTATATGGGACTGACCGGTGAATTACATACTTGAATATACACTGTAACATCACTCTGTTATTGAACTATTTTATTAATTATGTATTGTATCAGAATTGCTAAACTTGTGTTACAGATTATTGTATTCTGCATTAATGTGGTGGGAGATTGTGAAGAAGAAGAGGAGTCTGTACTGAAACCGTGGCTATGTCATAATAAGCATCACTCTGATTCTGGCACTTCTCGCACATTGAACTAGCAGCTAAGCTGCGTTTCTGTAAAAGTGTCATTGAACACTTTAAAGGTGTGCAGGGATGGATGGCCACTAAATGTCCATAGTGGTGTGTTGGGATGACCTAAGTTAGTGTGTAGAGAATGTAAATAGGAACATTGTATCTGAATCTGATTTGAACTATGTCTGAACTGGAATAATACATGTGTACATATGTAGCATCTCTGTTCTGAACCTAGATCAAACATGCTTCTAAGATGAACTGAATCTCTGAACTGGAAATTCTCTATGAGTCACTGTTGTTGTTTTACATTGTTTTTTTACGCACTGAGTTCATAACTCACCCTGTTATTGTTTAGGTTTCAGGTGGCAATCAGTCTTGAATGGGTCGGTGTCGCGAAAGCTCGGCCAGACACTTATTAATAATCTGTTAGCGTTATTATTAGGAATATTTGTTTTAGAATGTTATGGATTTATGAAGATTATGAATGTTATGGATTTATGAAGATTTTGTCTTTAAATTACTATTGTGATGAATAATATGTGACAACTAGTTTAATTTGATGGTATTATGGTAGTCCAACTTCGTCTGGACATCTAGGCCGGGTTTAGGGTGTTATAACAAAAATAATATCATATGCTTTGACCAAATCGACATTTGGCTTAACATGATTATCATTTCTCCATTCTCGATTTTTGCATATAGTTATATAGTGGTTTAATTTGTCGTCATAATTGGATACTAGAATAGTAAGCATAGTTGATGAATAAAGCACCAGATAGGGTCCCACGAAAGAGAGGTGGTGTACATGATCCTCTTAAGTACCAAGTCTTTTCTAGACATACATTTTCTTACTATCACACTTATTTCCAGAAACCAACTATGGTTTTGTCACACACAAAACAGTTTTCCCTTTTTTTTCTTTGTGTCTCAAAATTTTATTTTAAATTTGTAACCAATCCAAAAAAAAAAATCATCATAAATCATGTTTAAAATAAATTCAACTCACATATATAAGCATACAATTCAAAGTATGTTTAAAAATAAATAAATTAAACTTACATTATCGTTCAAATCAAATAATGTAACAAATAAGAAATTCCCATCATAGTTGCAAATTAATACAACTTTAACAATTAAGTCAAATTATTAAATAATGCTCAAGTTAAATCCAATGCTCGGCCCAAGCACCCAATCCACATGAAGGGTAAAATTAACATTAACTAAGTTCAAAGTAAATTCACATCATTATTACGTTAAGAATTTCACTTTATTAAACTCTATTTAAGGCCAACTAACTTTCCAATAATCATAGAAATAACATACTTTAATCATAGAAATAATATATTTTACATGCTGGGCTTTTTTTTTTTTCAAAATTAAACCTACTGTAAACTATAAGAAATATTTAGATCTCATCCCTTTTTTATACATGCATGAGAATCTCGAACAATATAAATATTAATATCATTAGAAGATAGGCAGGAAGGCAACAACCAAAGTAGGCATATGGTACATTCATGGAAAATTGACATAGGCAACACTACCATAATAATAACAACAACGAGCATGGGCTTTGACAGTATAGACAACGTCTAAGTATGAAATAGTAAATATTGCATTAAGTTGATGAATCGAAAATATGAATTGAATAGTTTGAAGCATGTTAGACATTGTCTTTAAGGATATTTCACCGTATAACGTATCTTTTAATATTCATTAAGCTCTTCCATTATAAAATAAAAGTGAAAATCAACATTAGATCACAATATATATACATCAAAAGGATGGAGAGAATAAACGAGAGGAGAAAGAGTTTTAAGGTTACAACATTGTTGAATATTTAAATTACATAATGAAAAAATATTTTTTAAAAATCATTAAAAGTTGATTATTTGATGGTTGTTTTAAGTTTAAACAATCTCATAAATTGGGTTGAGTTACTTTTGCATTGGTAAATAATTTCAGGATATTTCATAATGAGGTAATTTCGAGTTTAGATCATTTTGGATTCAAGTAATTCAAAATTTTTAAATAGGGTCATATCAAATCACTTTTTTCAAGGCATATCAAATTTAAATCATTTTGTGTTTAGATTATTTTAAAATTAACATTTTAAAATTAAGACATTACAAATTTAAGTTCAAAAAATTTAAATGATTATTTTTTATAATTAAATTAAATTATTTTAAATTTCAATTCAAGATCAAACTTTTGATCCTGACAGATCAAACATACATCCCATTAAGACCACATTCATCCATAATGATAGTAATAATTATAAGGATTAGCTAAAGAGAAAATTAAAATTTGATTTGTGACTGCTAGATGTATGTATATCATATATTAATTACTTTAGATTTTATAATAATGGTGGCCACTAGCTAGGTTTTAGGTGGCTTGAATTCAATGTAGGCTTTCAAATTTGTGATTGCTTTATAAATTATCTTTGGCGTTGGTCCATGACAAAGACTAAAAGGCTTTGTCGTGATTTTCAAAAATGGAATGTGAATTGCATTGGCAATTTGTATACTAAATTCGGCTTCAATCCAAAGCATTAAAGGAACCAAAATTCTATATCAGGTACAGCAATTGTGGCCCTCGATTCTGCCTTGTTTGCCTTTGTTCAGCTCTACTCATTAAACACTATGTTTGGTAGCCAAATTAAATAAGAGAGGGAGGCTTTCTTTTTTCCTTTTCTTTGAGAAGAAAATTTGTTGGACAAAAATGAATTAAATGCAAAGTTATAAATATAATTATTAATTTAAGTTGAAAGAGTGTTTCTTTTTCGCATTTGAAATAATTAAAATTCAAAAAAATATATAAATTTGAATTCTTTTCACCTTCATATTTGCTTGATTTATACCGTATGTAATTGTTATTTGTAGGTTTTTAATCTCATTATTTGTTATCGTTATGTGTGAATTTTAGTCTGATGGGATAATTTTAATTCGGATTATCTTAATTCTTAGCTTTTTCTTTACACTGATTTGATTGTAATTTGTAATTACGTGGATATATATTTCTGATTGTATTGTATTTGTGTTTATACTATGATTGCATTGTACTTGTACTTACAAACTCTAAAAAGGAATAATTAATTTCCGTGTTTAATTTTAATTATAAAACATTTTTATTTATATTAATAAATGTTAATTCAAGCTTTTGAATCAAGTTAAAAAGATACCCTAAATAAAAAAAATCTAAAAAACTTTGGGGTCGAGGTATAGGATCTATTGAGTTTATTCCATACTATAAATTTTCCTGCCGAACAGGACGTAGCATATTTTAGTTTGTTCATAAGTAGCTTTCGATAATGAAAATGAAATCCAATTTTATGAATTGAAAGAGATGGATATATGATGGATTAGATCATTTGAATTAAAACAAAACCGGTCTTTTCTTGAAATTAACGTATAGTGTATGTCATATGCTTTAATTCATATATATATATATATATATATAAAAGATAAGTTCTATGGTTTCATTAAAACAATTGTGTAATTCAATCTTAGCTTTAAAAATGCAACGATGATAACAATCAAGAAATGCAGGGGTTTGAGTTGAAAGTTAAAAACTACATCGGCTGGAATTGGCACCCCATTAACATAATTCAAACAAGTAAACTATAATAGGTTAATTCCATTTTATTTATCCAATTCAATTCAACTTGATTTAATTAAATTGATTTTTTTTGAATTTAGGGCAAAATTGATAGATATGTATTTCAAATTGATAGGTTAATTTTGTTTTTTTTTTAATTTTGTAAAATTTTCATGTGATATAATTTGAATAATACAAAACAAAAAACCATGTTATAAGCTTGAAAAAAAATGTCAATTTATGCTACGCTCTAAGTATAGAAGCATGAGACTTGTATTTTAAATAAGCCCCACGCTTCTTATGCAAGCTTAATTTATAGGCCTAATATTTTGGTTTAAACCTTTTCAGAGCAAGCCTTTGGGCTTTGACAAATAACCTGACCCTTGAGAAAATATTTATATTTATCTAAAAGTTAAAATATCCTTCAAGTCCTTGATCTCTTCATACAATCTGGAATTTTAGTTCACTACTTTTATTTCTTAGAATTTAGTTTTATTTTTTAAATTTTAAAAACTTAAGTCCAATTGTTAACACCACTAAAACGCTTATATTAAATTTGCTGGTATGATATTTTAAAATAAATAGAATATTCATTTGGTAGCCATGTAAAAAAAATGACATTATATTGAACCTAAATCTAACAGAAGGATTTTAACCGTGTCAACTAGGGGTGAGAAAAGCTTGATTCGATTAGAAAAGATCTATTTTTTCCAATTTTGAATTTTGATTTATTCGGTTTTTCGAATCAACTCGAATAAGTAATTCTGTTTTTTGAGTTGAAGTCAAGTTGAACTTTGCAACACGAATAATTCAAAGAACTTGAATAAAAAATTAATGTAAATACCCGTTGTGTCCCTGATAAATTCAAAAATGTGCAAATTGGTCTCTCTTAAAAAGTTACACAAAAAAATCAAAATTATCTTAAAACTAAAAAATATTTATAAAATATTTTTTTCCAAAATTTTATAAATATATATAAATTCAAAAAAATTAAAATAATTAATAAATCTTAAAAATATATATGCCATTTTTGTTCTTGCACTTGAAATTTAGTCATATCGTTAACAACATTTCAATTTGACCTATTTAATTTTTTAATTTAACTTGAATAAATTTATTCAACTTGACTTAACTCAACTCGAATTTCTTTTTACTCAACTCGATTAAAAAAATTTAAAAATCGAGTTAGGATAATAAAATAGGATTCATCAACTTGATTAACACAAAATTTTTCACTTGATTTGTCTCAATTCAATTGGATGCTCATCCCTAGTGTCAACAAAGTAAAAAGACTAAATTCTTTGAAATAAAAGTAAAGGGACTAAATTCGTAAAGTGTAAAATACATAGGACAAGCACATTTAAACACATTTAAACTTTATCTAAATTATATTTTAAAGAAAAAAACATTTAAATATTTGACATTGATTTTAGAACCAATGCTTACCAATCCGACTATATCTTAAAATAAATGAACCTTAATACACTAACAACTCAAAGAATTTGTTTGAATTCACACATAGGTAAAAAAAGCACACGCATTTTTTTTTTTGTTTCCATTTCCTTTAGGTTTACAGTCAGTTTCAATTTGCATAGTCAATGCCGAATATAGAGTTTGATATTGCATGAAATTGAGATTTGAACTGAACTAAAGCCCCCTAATACCCTATCCATGCTATTTAAGTAAGAGTTTGATGATATTTAGGTTGGTCCAATAATTGAACCAAATTAACAAGGTTCATTTAATACTGCAAACAATTTCGATTTCGATTTCGTACCCTGCTTTGTCGTGTTTAAAATCTCAATCATCCTCAAATCAAACCAAGATCATGCAATGGGACATTATCCAACATTTTTGGATTCATAACATCTTTTTGGACATCTAAGTCTAGCGTGTAAGCATCAATTTGCGGCTTTAGGGACCTCAATAGCAACGTCGGGAATTTGAAACTAAGCTTACACTTTTCCATATTAAAAATAATCTTCATTTAGGGTTTATACATATATATATTATATGTATGATATGAATCACTTATTATATCATCTAAATGCCATGCACTATAAACATATATAACTACGTTTCATATGTGTGATACGCAAGTAAAGAAGATGGATATTGGGTAAAAGTATCATAATATTGTACTAGAAGTTAGATTGTATTTTCTACCATTATTAAAATAATGGTTGAATTAGTCTCTATAAGTTAGATCAAAGAGCAAATTGGTCGTTTCAGATAAAAAATTCATCCATTGTGTTATTAAAAACTAGCATAGTTGACGAAATAGTTAAAACAGTAACACGTGACCTGTCACATTTATCTCATGCTGACGTACACGAATTTGTTTTTAATAGTAGAAATGAATGATTTTTTTAACAGAATGACTAGTTTGTTCTTTGATCTAACACACAAGGACTAATTTACCCATTTTTTTAGTGGAGGGAACAAAATACAATCCGACTCTTAATACCCGAATATTGCCATAACATAAAAATCTTACTTCTGTAGAAGGGTATTGAAATTTGAGGATTTGAAATCATGCACGACGTATTAGTGTATTGCTACAACTATAATTTCAGATTCATGGAATATTGTCTAGAAATCAAAACAAACCCTAGCCATAGTTTTCATAATTTTTCATCTTATAAACGCAAGCTCTTGTGCTTTTACTTTGATTTTTTCGCGATAGCGACGGATACTAAAGCCAACCTTGCATACATGATATTAAGGAATCGAATTTGAGGACTGGATTTTTTTCGAAGGTTTTCCAACTAGGGTTAACACATGAAATTTAGGTAACTTAAATACATATGTATGCCAACTAACAGTTTGTAGAATCCATCACATGTGATAGGGTCATGCAATTGTGACATTGCCGAAATCTGTTGAGAGGAGGAGGAAATTTGGCCTTTCTTGTGGCGTAATGCTCGGTGATGGTGTCGAATATGAACTTTACCTATGCCAAATCCCCACCGTAGGAAAGGATGATATAAGGGGATATTAAGTAAATAAATAAATAAACCAAAAAGCTATGCCAAAAACATTGAACGAAATTTTTTTATCTAAATTGAGAAAGATAATGTGTTAAAATACCTAAAGGGAGAGGGCTTTGTCAAAAGAAAAAAAAAATACTATTAGGTCTTAAAGTAAAGGGAGCTGTCATGAATTAAATTGAAAAAAATAAAGAATTGCCAAATAACCCCACCTTAATAAATCCTCATTTTCTTTAGTCCTTATTTTATAAAGGAATAATGTCTCATTTGATACTTGTACTTTCATAAAATGTCTAATGTAGTATCCGTACTTTGAAAATATTCAATGTGACACCTAAACTATCAAGCTCTGTAATATTATGATGCCTAAAGTAATATCGTTAGTGAATTCAAAATCATTCAATAAAAATTTGACACATAATTTTTTTTTCAAATCATCAAGTCCATGTAGATAATATAGCATTGTGTGGAAAACTAAATAGAACAAACTAATTAAATTAAAAAAAACAAATAATTAAACCTAAATGTTTATGGTTAACAAAAAAAAATTAAATACTAAACTTACAAAAGCAAAAAGGTCATCTTCTCCATCAAAGTAAATATCCAAGTCATTTTCTCCAAAGAGTTTCTCATTTGAAAACAAGTTTTCTCCACATAAAACCATATCTGTAGAAATTTGATCTCAATTTCTCCAAATTTTCTTTCAAAACTTCACCTTCTTCTTAGGTTAAGATGAATCCAAAAATTTTAGAAGCAAAATTCGAAGAATCACATACTACATTATGTGTTACTTGATTTCCTACAAATAATTGTAGGAAAATGACTTTAGTATTTACTTTAATGGAGGATATGATGTTTTTGTTTATGTAAGCTTAGTATGTCCTTTTTTTATTAACTATATTTTATATAATACCTAAAATTACTTATAATCCCTCACCAATCCTTAAATAGGATGATAAAATGTGCTTTAGCACGTTTAAACCCATATTCTCTTACAGTAGCAATGATGCTAATGCCAATCGAGTTAAGACTCAATCAGCATATGTTGTTTAGATTTAGTTATTTGTTTTTAATTTAATTTAATTATTTTTTATTTAGTTTTTCCCATAATATACCCGTGTGGACTTATGATTTGAGAAAAATTCTACATGTTGAATTTTCATTGGCCAATTTAGCATTAACTAACTATGTTAACTTCATGTATCATAATAATACAAAGATTGACAATAAAAATACCACATTGGATTTTTTTCAAAATATAAGCATGTCATTTTGACATTTTATCCTAATACAAGTACTAAATGTGACACTATCCCTTTTATAGAAAAAAAAAGTTTTGAATCAAGACAAATTGAATAGGAGGCGTATATTATACTTATAGGTGATTTGTAATGCATAAAATCTATATTACCAAATTACTTCATTAGTGAAAAAAGAAAAAGAAAAGGCTTTTGTTTTTTCTAATTTTGAATTTCAAGAAATCTTCAAATCTATATTAAACAAGGTTCATGCATCGAGGTTTTGAGATAAGGGATTGAGTTTAAGACGTACGAGATTGTACAATCTCAAGCTTTATTTGCTTAATCACATTGGGTCAATAAGATGGCTTTGCTTAGATGCTATATAATTATGAACATCGGATTAAAGCATGTTGGTTTACCTGTGTTACACGAACAACCGTCGACGAAAAGAGAAAACCAAAATTTATATTAAAGAAAGAAAAAGAAAGACGATAAAGGGGGTGGATTATGAAACGAAATACAGAAGCACATGGAGATTTACTGTTTTTTTCCACAGCAGAAAAAATAAAGGGGATAGTTAGGTTTCCCATTTGAGAGAGGAAGAAGATGACTGGTAACATAATTTGGTAACACATCATCTTTGGCCATTAACTTAAGGCTTATGCAACTCACATGGGGAGATTATGTGGCATGATTAATATTGACCACCCATGTTTTGAATATATATATAAGAAACATAGGCACTATGAATAAAAGTTTGATTACATTGATATAAGCATGAAAATATAAAAAAATGAAAGTTCATTTTAATTTGGTAACTAGCATGGTTTTTAAAAATAAAATAAAATAAAGAAGGCTATCACCTTCGATTACTTGGTCACTATGAATATATCTACCCATAGTGAGCCCTTGTATATCAAACAAAAGGAAACTCCGAAATGCCTAGGGAGGCCTACATTCACTCTCAACATGAAATTAGTAGCAAGTTTGCCTCTTTAAACACATGTTTCAACTTTACCTCCCAATTTCTTGAGGACGGGGTTTGGATTCTTCTTGCTAAAGTTGGAAGTCCTACATCCTCTCATCTCTCATTAATTAACTTTGTCGGAACTAACAATTGATAATTATTAAGAAAAATATAGTGTTTGAATGAAAGTGGTAGATGTAGTGCCCACAGAAGGTGGCATTGCAAAGAACAATAAAATAAGTATACAAGTTGTTTACATAATTCATTTCCCTTGTGGAACTAGCTTAGTATGGATAATCCACTATTTTAATCTCAATACACAAGTGATTTAAGTCTTGTCACACCTCGATATTGCAACATAACTTTTGTACCTAAAGATCTAAATCACTCATTTCTAAGTTCTCAAGGGGGAGAACTTAGGTTGTAAACCAAAAAATAAACTTGTTTACACTATCAAATACACTCACAAATAACAAATTCCTCAATGAACAGATAAGTGATCAAACTCTCGATAAAATCATCTATAGAAGTTTATCCAATATATAAACTTTCAATACTTAATAACATACTAGATCAATTACAATTGATTCCTCTATAAAGTGACATCTAAAATAGCATAATCATAAAGGCCATGATAAAGTAGGACCAATTGAGATAAATCTTCAATGCAATCCCGATCCAATCTCCATATTTCAAAGGATCAATTACATTTTCACATTGGGCTGACTTACAACGGACCTCGCCTTCTAGCGAACTTATTCTTGTTCCATCCTATCGGTAACAGTGGCGGGATTACTCTTAGTAATCTGCCTTATGCATAAAACTAACTTGGGGCCTCACCCGTCCCATATAATGAACAGTTGACTTATTGTCCTGGAAAGTCAGCGCTCATCATCCTATACGATTCTACTTCCTTTCTTACGTATGTTCTCCCTTCAAAGCTAGCTTCATGACATATTACCGTAAAAGACTAGCCTTAAAGAGGAATAGTCTTGACAGACATATTGTCCCATTGACAGAATCCTTATCCTGGGAGTAGAATCGTCATCTCTTCTATGAGATTTTCCTCTTGTATACAACTTCTTTAAGCTACCCCTAGTGGCTCTTCATGATGGATCATTGCTTGCGATCCTGGAATACTTTTCCCTTTATACTTTCCCATAGTTAGGCCAGCTCTCACATGACCTATCTTCCTTTAATTCTTTTCGGGTTCTTTCACATACCTTATCGGCTTTCACAGCTATCTTTACCGCTTTCATCACTTTTGACAGATTTTTCATAATCCGTTTGTCATACTTACACTTTCTTTTAACTCTTGTTCCACTTGTGTGGTTTCTTTTGCTTGGCGCACTGGTAGTATTCCTCATGCTTATGGTCTAGACAGACTCTATGGGTTACTGAAGCCAAGCTATGGTCTTACACATTTATTACCTTGTTTCCCTTGTCCCGTCAGACTTACCCCGTGTTTACTGTCCTGGCGGACAATCTCTATGTTATTATTCCAACAGACTATCTCTGTGGGTGTCATAGAGTATTCCATTCATGGTCTTACTCTTTATACCTAGCTATCATTGCATCTTTCACCTATGGTCTTACACCATATATCTTATACATTGTACTATGATGTTATGGCATCTTTCATCCATGGTCTTACACTACGTACCTCATACCAAACTACCATAGCGTCTTTCATCTATGGTCTTATGCCACATACCGTCGTCACAATGTCGCCCCGAAGGACCAGTCGATATCGTTGTCGTGGTAAATACCTTTCCATGATTTTCATTTCCTGAATCCTCCTCCCATTACCTATTTTACACCACCTAAACTTAATGTTCGAACACCGCGGTGTTCCCTCCACAAGGCCCAAAGCATCACCCGTGGTAGTAACTAACAGGGTCACTCCCCATTTCCCTTTCTAACTTCATGAATCCCATAGAGGTTTTTCTCAAAATTTTCATGCAAATCATGCATATGTCACACTATGATCATTTCATGCTTACTTTCATGCATATACGATTATTCATGTTTATGCAAAATGGTTTACTCAAACAACATATATCATACCAGCGAGTTTGGAGTCTGGAACTCACTTGAAGCTTCATCATCTCCATAGCTTAGTTTTTTTGAATGTAACGCCCCAAAATTTTTATTTTCGACATTTGTAATTTTGACACAATTATCTGTCTGCTTCAGTGGTTAGGTGTTCTGGGTGTGTATGAGAGGTCTTAAGTTCAAGCCAAGTCTTTGGCTAAATTTTTGTATTTTTCTGAATTAAGCCTTAACCCTATGCTATAGGCTTTTATTTAAATGGTTGTAAAAACACATCAGAATGGTCCTGCTGGTCTGGTGGTTAAGTAGAGTGTTAGATAGTTGAAGGTTCTGTATTCGAATCCCTACATGAGCAAGGAAGTTGTTTTTGCTCTGTGGACTGAAAGAGTGTGGTTCAGCCGAAATACTGAAGTGGTTGAAATGAATGTGGTTTAGTGGGAGCAAAATAGGGGATTTGGGAGTTATCCAATTATTTTCTTCTCTTCTACCGAAAGTCTCTGCCAGTTTTCCTTTTCATTCCTTTTCTTTTTTGTGTTCTGTCAAAATTTTTCCCCCTTCCCTACCGATTTTCCCTTTTGATTTTACTCATCTCAGTTTTTCTTTTTCTCGTTTTGTTTATCACGTTGTCTTCGCATCTTTTGAGTGTTGTTGGTAAGTTACCCTCTTCTTTTCTCTTACGAATTTCTTGACGAATGAGTAGTGATGTTTTCACCTGTGGATTAATGTGTAGGAGGAGGTTCGGGTCAGTGAATTCTGTGTTTCTCGTTTTAACTGTGTTTACTAAGGGTCTTCTTCAGCGGTAAGTCAAGTTAATGTCTTTTGAATGTTCTTTGATAGGTTTCTAGGCCTAGGAAGTGTTTTGACATCGAAAACGGATCAGGTGTGTACTCGATTGCACAGAAAACGAGGTTTTAATGAAAGCTGAAAACTTCTCTGTCGATGCCACATGGGCGTGTTGTCGACTAGGCCAGGCCGTTCGCACAAGTCACGACTGTGTAATGGCTAGGTAGGCCGTGTGCGACATACGGGCTAGATCGATTTGGGTCGTGTGGGCCACACGAGCCTGTACACCCACATGAGTAAACCACATAGACGTATGAGATTGATCACACGGCCAAGGAAAATTTGAGCCATATGGGCCACACGGGCGTGTGGGCCCACACAGGTAGTCCACATGGGCGTGTAAGCCCATTTTTATTAAAATGGTTGCTAAGGTTGCACGGGTCGCCTAAGTCAACTGCGAACCTTCCATTGGGTCGGTAAGCACTTTTTAGACCCTTTACTGTATGTTATAGATTATGTGAATTACGCACTGAGCATGTTATATACCGGCATGTATACTGATCTGTATATGTATCTGATAGACTCGTTGTAGCATGACATATTATTGTATGTTGCATTGCATTGGGTTAGGGTTGATATTATTCGGAGGAAGTGTACTGAAAGCCTAATATACTTGTAGCTCAGTTGGAAATCACTATTTTGTGTCGCATTCGGTACTATATGGATTGTAGGGATGGGTGGGTTGATTAAATTACCACATTGAGTGTAGGCTTGGACAGAGACGGTGTGTAGAGGCTGGATGGGTAGGATTTTGCTATTGTATATCTGCTACTGTTATTGATGGGCTTAGGCCCTTGTGCATATTGATACTGATACTGTAACGGGCTAAGGCCTACCTGATTCTGATACTGAAATGGGCTTAGGCCCAGAACTGTTATTGACTGTACACTGCGATTGTGGCTTGTTTTGTTCTGCAGGATTACACACTGAGTTTACGAAAATTCATCCCTCTTTGTTTAATGTGCACAGGTAATCCTCGGACCTAGATGGATCGGTGCGACGGAGGACTCGATGATGACTACGGATCTGGACTGTCATGGTTTAAATTTATGATTATTGGTTTTATTCTATTTTATTTTTACTAGTTAAATTTTAAGGTTGTAATTGGACTTTCAGACTTTGGTTTGGTTTTGGGTTTTAAATATCTTTACTTTATAGATTACAACTGCTAGTAGTAAGAAACCTCGATTTTCAAAAGAAACAAATGAGTTTTAAAAACACACGATTATTTTAACTATTTAAAAAGCTTTCGCATTGAACAAACGTTTTGAAACTATCAACTAAATAAGTAACACGATTTTGGAACTAATAAGATATTAAGATAAGTAACTCAAAGGAAATGGTTTTATCGCGACGACACGGTTTTCCAAACGCCCTATCATGTGACATCGTGAGATCCAGCCATAGCGTCTAGGCCGAGTTTGAGGTGTTACATTGAATGCCAGAGCTTCCACTCTCCTTCCAGCTAAGTATTGCAACCAAAATCATGAGTTATACTCAATATTCTCAGCTTAAACCCATTTTTCCATAAATATGCAAAACCTTAAAATGGTTCTAAAGTCTATAACTTTGTTTTACGTACATAAAAAAGTTAAAAACCTTACTCGCTTATTGGTTTTCCTACTTTTCCAACCCCCTCTTCATGAAGCTTGCTTCATGCAGAACCTTCCATTATTATTCCCTCTTCTAGCAATCGAAGAAGATGAAGAACGAAAAAAAATGTAACAAAATCGAGAGCTATGCATTCCTAATCATGTTGTCCCTCACTAAGGAACCGGCTGGTTTCATTCTAACTGAACCAGGTTTGGTTCTTAACCATGTCCAGTTTAGTTTTCAACTCTCCTATTTATTTCAATGGAGGCAACCAACTTGCGTTCTCTTTCGATTTAGCCCTCAAATTATTTACAGTTTCCGAGTTAATTAGGAATCGGGTGCTACATGTACAAGCTTAATCCAAAGATTAAGTTCCTAATGAAAAAATATGGTATAGGTCATTAAGTGTTTAAAGAGCTTAATTTGACATATATAAATATGGCAGATCAGCGCCCGCAATCCAAAAGTTTTTGTGGCCACTATATCTTCCATCGACATTATCTTAGGTTCAATTACCTCTTTTTTGTAAATCATTCATACTAACGTTTATGGTCAATGGGCATGCCTTTTTAACATGGTCCTACCTCCCACACTTGAAATAGATATGAGGCAACTATTTTATTCAACACATTGTAGTTGGCCATCAACATGAATCATCGATACCAAAGGTTTACTAAGATCCAGAACAATTGCCATACAAGTGAGTTTTCCTCTCGATACGTTATGTGATTGAAAATCAATTTTAACCATCTTTCCAATCAACTCAACAATAGCGTTGAAGAGACTTCTCTATATAAAGCTCCCGATAATTTTCGTAGTCTAATCCAAGTGACCACGTTCAATGGGTAGCGTTGACTCGTATTAAAAGGAGACCATGGTTGTCAGGGGTGTAGCCAAAGGGTGTTAGCTAGGGGCCTTGGCCCTCTTGACTAAATTTTTAAAATTTTTATTTTAATCCTCTTTAACGTATTAAATGAAAAAAATATAATTTTAACCCTTTTGAAAAATTAATAATTTAATTTAAAGCATTTTTAATACAAGATTTTTAGCTTTGTCACCCCAAACTTTATAATCTAATCTCCTCTTAAAAATAAAATTTCTGACTCCATCCCTAATGATTGTTTCATTAAATATTGTCCATACATTACGTAAGGACCTCCTAATAGGATTCTCATATAATCTTCTTTAGCACTAAATTTCGCCATATAACAGTCATTCTCCATATCAGTCAATTGAAAGTGTAGTGATGGCTTCCCAAAGCATAAGTCTTATTCAACATAGCATTAAAGCCACTCTTTGTACCCAGATGTTCAATGATCACCGTACATGTCATACTCTGATTCACCAAAGCATGGACTCGATAAGAAAAGGTGATCGACGGAACCCATAAAAAAGATCTATTATAACATCATCTAATAGTTCTAAATCCTCATCATTTGGCTTCGATCCTCTATTGATCTAATTCGAGTTAGCGTTCAATAACATCTCCTTGAACATTATACTCAGTTCCTCCCTTTGATACACTTCCATTCCACCCTCATCGAGGGGGTCCTCCTCACCTAATATTACCTTTTTTGTGGTCTTACAGCTGCCATTTTTATTCGCCGAAGAACCACTAGCGTGGGTTTATTTATATAACTTTTTAACAATAATTTTGGAAGAATTGAAACGTAAAGTCTATTACAAAATTCAATTTTATTTTCTTTGTGGCGTTTTTTTTGTTTAGTAGGGGACATATTTTCCCTACTTAACCTACAAATAAAGCTCTCGTCACTCTGAACTATACATATTTATCGAGCTGAAAATATAGTAGCGAAATTAATCCATTTTTTTAGTGTGAAGAAAGACTTTTTGGGATTAAAAAAATAATTGCAGATTCTGAAATTTAAATTCTAATTGAATTACTAATTAATTAAATTTTAAATTTTAAAAAAAAAATTCTTTAGATCCGATTAGGATTTCAATCAGATTTTGGGATGCAATTGTGAAGTAAAAATCATTAAAGAATGTTGAGTAAAAGTGGGATCCACAAAATCAGACAAAATATCAGAAAAAAAATTAATTTGGGCGGCATTTGATATTTATTTATGTCACTTACATGAGTTCTTTTTTCAATTATCAGTAGTGATTTGTGTGAAATTTTGGATTTGAAATGTGACTGCTACAAATAACTAAATTCCAAATATGGCAACCCATACTTTTTAACATAAGGCAAATTTTGGACCTTTCATTGCATTGTATAGACCTTTTCAAAAAAAAAAAAAAAAGAAGAACCCAGCTATGCATAACATATATTGTCATTTTCTTAAAATAAATGTATCGTTTTCTTTTAACATGTGATGGACATTTATTGCATAGTTTATTTCAACTTGAAATTTTCATTTAATTTTAATATTTTATCATGTTAGAATCCGAGTTAATCCTGTTTAACAAGCAAATAAAACGATTAAAGAAAAAAAAAAGTTGACAATCACACCCCGTTCCAACCTGAAACTAAGGGGAATGTAAACTAAATTAATTTAATTTGATGTGATTGAGGGGAAGTGTCTCCGGAGATATTATTTTCTAGATGTCTATATTTAATTTTAATCAGTTTATTTTAATAAAAATTTAAAGAGATTCATAAAATTTTAATAAAAGCATAAATTTACCAATGAGACAAATATCAAGTATTACATTTGTTAAATTAATAATTAATAGTCTATATATATTAAAATATGCTACTCATGTACAACCTTCGCATTTCCTTCGCCAAAATCTGAATATATACAAGTAGTAATGAAAATTACATTAATGGAAGAGTCATACATTGCACATATGCCCCCTCGTAAACTACTAGTAGACAACACCTTAAAATGACAAAAATCTGATTTCCTAGCTAAAACACACATATTCTCTTTAGATTTTTTTAAAGTTTCCATAAAAATTTATAGCTGTGTTTAGGATTTATTGATGCACATAATAAACTAAAATAAATTTCATTTAACAGTTAAATTAATAATTTCAGTTTTAAAAGAATATTATTGATATAACATTAATAGTTAGAGATGTAATTAGAATGTTTTAGAGTTTTTGAACAATTTAGAATAAAAGTTATGATTTAAGAATGTACAATACAATTAACTCATATATATATATATAGGCCAAGAGTGTATGGTATTTTTACGTTGATGGTGCATTAAATATAAAGTCCTTTCGTGAATAATTTTAAAATTTTTGAGATTTTTAAAAGGTTAGCATTTTAAAAATTAGAAAATAATTATATTAAAAATAAAAAATATTTAATAGAGATATCATTATATTTATAGAAATTTATAAATAATTTTAATAAATTAAAACTAGAAATCTTATCACACACATATGCGTGTGGAAACAACAAATTTAGAATATAAATGTTTATTTAAAAATAACATACAATAAATAATGAAACATATGGTTTGAAACTAATTAACAATAACATATGAAATATGAATGTTATTAAAAAGAAAAAAACTAAATTAAATTATTTATCATGGTATTGTCATCAATCTTAAGTCAATGTCGACAGGGATGATGCCAGAAAAATTTTTAGGGGGGTCAAAATTAATTTGTAATTTTTACGATAGTAGAAATGTAATTTTTAAAGGATTAAATCAAAATTTTATCATTTTTAAGGGGGCCAAAGTGTAATTTTACCTTTACTAAATTAAAATTTTAAAAGGCCAAGGGTTGGGGCCCTTTCCAGCCCCCTAGATTCGCCTGGGTGTCGAGTTAACTTATAACACCAACTCAATCGAATACATTATTAATATATACAATTGATGCAAGTAATAAAGTGTCCATAATAAAATTACAATATATAAAAATCTTAAAATAAAGGTTTAATTGAGTGGTAAATTAAAGGTTTTACTAATACAATTGATGTGGGTTCAAAATTCATTGTATACATATTTTGATTAGTTTTCTTAAAGTGAATATTAAAATACTCTCGAATGATATTACTTATTTTTATTACAGAAGGGCATTCTCATAACCTCCTAACCATTTGGTGACTTGTTTGAGGGTGACACCAACTCAATCAATATTTTATTAATAGTATAGATAGATATATAACTGATAGAGGTAATAAAGTGTGCATAACAAAAGTAATATGTATAAAATATTAAAGTAAATTTTTAGTTCAATGGTAAATTGAAAGTTTTACTAATATAATTGTTGTGGGTTCTAATCCTACCATATGCATATTTTTTTAGTTTTTTTTAAGTGAAAAAACTAAAATACCCTTGAATAATTTTGCTTATTTTAATAACGGAAGGGCTATACAATTTATGGAGGTAATAAAATAAAAATAATAAAATTAAAATGTATAAAAATATTAAAATAAAACTTTAGCTCTATGGTAAATTAAAGGTTCAACTAATGCAATTGGTGTTGCTTTAAATCCCACCATATGCACTTTTTTTAAAGTGAAAAAACCTAAAATACTCTCGAACAATACAACTTATGTTAATAACGGAAGAGCATCCTCGTCACCAACTCAATTAAGGTTTTATTAATAGTATAGATAGTTATACAACTTATGAAGGTCATAAAGTATGCATAATAAAAGTAAAATGTATAAAAATAATAAAATAAGACTTTAGTTTAAGGTCAATTAAGGATTTAGTAATGCAATTTGTGTGAGTTCAAATCTCATCATATGCATTTTTTTTAAAGTGAAAAGATTAAAATACCCATAACTTCCTAATCTAATTGGTGACCTAGTTAAAGGTGATACCAAATCAGTCAGATGTTTTATTAATAGTATAGATATACAACTGATTGAGGTAATAAAGTGTGCATAATAAAATTAAATTGTGTAAAAATATCAAAATAAAACTTTAGGTTAGTGGTAAATTAAATGTTTTATTAATGCAATTGGCGTAAGTTTAAATCCCGCCATATGCATATTTTTATTGATTTTTTAAAAGTAAAAAGACAAAAATATCTCAAATAATATTACTTATTTTAATTAAGGAAGTTCATTCTTCTAGCTTCCTAATCAAGTTCATGACCCAATAGAGGGTGACACAAGCTCAACCAATGGTTTTATTAATAACAACTAGAAATCCTATCATACGCATTTGCGTGTGAAAGCCACAAATTTAGAACACAAATGTTTGTTTAAAATTAACATACAATAAATAATAAAACATACAGTTTGGAACTAATTAATAATAACACATGAAATATGCACGTTATTAAAAATGAACAAATTAGATTAAAATGTTTATCATGGTATTGTCATAAATCTTGAGTCGATGTCAAATTAATATGTGACACCGAATCAATTAAATACACTTCAAGGCCCTAAGACGGTCAGTTGACGAAAGATCTTTGACCTAAAGACCATGGAAAAATAGTGATTACCGCCTTGTCCCTCTTTGCTACTCTAAGAAGCTAATTCTCAGATGTGACTCTTCTCGGCCTGGCCGCTAGTATTAATATATAAAACTGATGGAAGTAATAAAATGTGCATAATAAAATTACAATATATAAAAATATAAAAATAAAGCTTTAATTGAGTGGTATATTAAAGGTTTTAATAATACAATTAGTGTGGGTTTAAATCCCTTATATGCATGTTTTTATCCGTGTTTTAAAAGTGAAAAAACTAATATACCTCAAATAATATTACTTATTCTTATTACAAATGGGCATTTTCATAACTTCCTAACCAAGTTGATGACTTGGTTACAACTGAGTTAGGGGTTTTATTAATAGTATAGATATATACAATTGATTTAGATAATAAAGCGTGCATAATAAAATTAAATTGTATAAAAATATTAAAATAAAGTTTTAGTTGAATGGTAAATTAAATGTTTTATTAATATGATTGATGTGAAAAGACTAAAATATCTTTAAATAATATTACTTATTGGTTTAAGGGTGTAAAAAACTCTCAAACTTTAAAAAAAAAACAATTAAGTCCCTCTTTTTTTTTCACTCAATTGAGCACTTAAACTTTCAAAACGCATCAAAAATGCCTTCAAACTTCTTCAAAAAAAAAGTAATTAAGCCCCTGTTCTTCTTTTCACTCAATTGGGTACTTGAACTTTCAAAATGCATCAAAAAGACTCTAAATTTATTTCAAAAAAGCATTAAGCCCCTGATCTTATTAAAAATTAGAAAAAAAATTTATAAAACATAATAAATTTTAGAAAATTTATTAAATTTTAATAAAAATATAAAAATTTTAAATTTTAATAAAAATTATAAAAAAATTTAACGACCCCTAATTTTTTTCAACTAAAGTCACCGCGTGTCGCAACACAATGTGACATGTGGTGGAAAATGATACAAAAATAAAAATCAATAAAAGTTATAGAAAAATTGTAAAATGTTTATTTTGTTACGATATTTTTTATAAATTTTTGTTACGAAATTTATTTTTCTTTACATTTTGTATAATATTCTTACAACTTTATAAAATTTTATGCTTTTTTATATTTCTATATACTTTATATTTTTTTTACGATTTTTATAAAATTTTACAATTTTTTATATTTTTTATGATTTTTATATTTTTTCTAATTTTTAATAAATTTTTAATATTTGAAATTTTTATTAAAATTTAATAATATTTATAGCTTTTATTGATTTTAAGTTTTTATAATTTTTAATAAAAGTAGAGGTTTAATTGTTTTTTTTAAGTTTTTTTGAAAAAGTTTGAGGCATTTTTACACCTTTAAGCCTTACTTATTTTAATTACGAAAGGGCATTTATGTAACTTCCTAATCGAGTTGGTGACCCGGTTGAGGTTGACACTGACTCAATTAGAAGCTTAAATAATGATATAAATTTTTAAAAATATATTAGAATTAAATAAAAAATTATATTTAAATTTTTATCGTGATACTATTTGTATTAAATGAAATGAAATTAGGAGAATTTTGAAAAACTAACTCTTTAGTTGATTTTTTTAAAAAAAAATAAGTAATTAAAATCTTCTCTTAAAATTCTTAAACATTTTGAAATAATTCAATATTTTTAACTAAATAAATAAATTTATTTTTAAAATTTAAAAACTTTAATACAAATAAAACCTCTCCCATGAATCTTTCTTCCAAACACTCCTCGAATAACTCTGATAACAAATTAATAAATAATGTGAAATAACTTTTTTAGTGAATTACAACAGAAGAATAAAATCCTAACAACAATACAACTCGAATTCAAATCATATTTAAAGCAATAAACACACGGACCATTAACCTAATATAAGGTGGTCAACAAAGATATAAATTTAAGCATTGATGTTCAGTGTCACATGATAATATTGAGGATAAATAAAATAATTTCTCTTAAAACTAATTTTTAAAATAAAAGTAAAATTTAAAACCCCCATGATATAATCATGCTATGATATGAACTCAACAGGGACAACCATTATCTTAACGTACGATATATCCTTTCTTCTTTAGTACCCTTTTCCCTCCTTTATTGAAAATGAAAAATAAAAAATAAAAAGAAAGTAACAAAGACAAAAGAGAAGGGGGCTCAGTTATTCCACCATCCACATCATCAAAGTACAATTCTTTTTTATATGAATTAATAGCTTCAAAAGATTAAAAGGATGCCATTCGTTAGAATAAATTTCCCACTCATTTCTGACCCCATAAATTTCTAATACACCTCTTGGTGTAAGAAAAATAGAAATAATATTTCAATAAAATATAATGAAATTTTTTATGTATTATATTAAAAAGTAAAATGATTTTTTTATTAATTTTATTTTATTAAAAATAAATATGACTCACAGAATAATAAAATAATAATATGTGGTAACCAACAATAATAAAATTTTAATAGAAAATTTACTGTCACTCAAGTGATGATAATTAAGAAAAGAAATTGGGGTGCAAGAAGTGACAGTTGATGGGAACCTATTGTGCATGATGAGAGCAGCAAATTGACCCCACATCTTTGTGGATATTGGCCATTGAAATATATATGGTGAAAAAAGCTTTTTGATTCTCTAATTAACAATTAGCTTTTTTTAGTGTAGATTTGGAATTGTGGTCAAAGGCAACTGATTAAAGCCTCCCATCATTTCACCACCATTGCATTAGGAATTCAGCCTCAACCATATTTTTTATTAGTTCCCCCTCCATTTTCCTTCTACAGGAAAGACGTAAGAACGAAAATTGTTCCTCTTAATTAACTTTATGGCCATGGAACAATGTGAAAGCAAAATCTATACCACTATAGATGTAGGTGAAATTTTATTTAAAATTAATATTTATATAAAAATTAAATAATATTTTAGTTGAAATTGTGACGTTTAATGCTTAAATTTATGGTCTTTTAAATTCAAATTTTATTGTTTAAAATTATGATCTTTTAAATTCAAATTTTATTGTTGATGGGATTTTATTTATTTTATATAAAAATAACTTTCTTTTTTTTAAAAGATTTTTTTAATTCTTTTATATTGCTTAAAAAACCACACAAAAGAATTATTTTACCCTTCACCTTACTCGTTTTTTTCTTAATTCTTATTTGAATTTTATATAAATTATTATTTGTTACATAAATTTCTATATCATCTTTAATCTATTTTGTGCATAATTAAATTATTTAAGATTTGGCAGGGGTTGGGATAAGTGATTAAGGTTTTGTACATCACTCAAGTTCAAATCTCGGCATCTGATGCCTTAACCTTAGGGATATGGGAGCTTAATGTATCTATAGTCAATCATTTTTATAACAATATTATTTTATTTGTCAAGATTTTACCTGTTCTAGAGAGATATGAATGGTTGTCAAAACCGTTAAAAATAAAATCTACTTGAAAAATATAAATTAGTAGATAATAGAAAGTAAGGTTGTTTCTATAGAGATCGGTGATAATTTTATTCTTTAATAAAGTAAAATTAAAAAATAATGGAGTTTAAAATTAAAAATTAAAATTAAAACAAAATAAAAAATAGATGACAAAATAAAATATAAGAAAACCAATGATGAAGAACTCTAATCAAAGTAAAATCTTCGCCTGATTCAAGGGTTTGATCATCTATATAAAGATGAATTTCAATGTTCTTTAATAAATTGGTTATAGTTACAAACAATCGCCTAGTAACTAATCTTTTCTTATTTTCTCGATAATCAAGACAATAGTCACTAATTACTTTTCTTATTGACAATTAACCCTATAACAATCGCTTAAGAATTTAATTTATCAATAGCTTTAATAACGAAAGAGGCCCAAGTCTAACCAGCAAATGCACAATTAGGGTTTATTAAAGTTAAATCACATGCCCACACTATACAAAAATTATGCAGTCATCACAAATATTAAAAACCAATTGATTGACTAATCATCTAATTGACAAAGTAATTATTCTAATTTATCAAATACCGGTCGAATATTTAACAAACTTGAATAATTGTAATTGAAGCAAAAAACATGAAAATACTAAAGAACAAAGAAACATTAAGAGTAATTCAATCTCACAAACTTGTAGAATCAAACTTCAAATATTACTTTAACTAGAAAAGAGGGTTTAGAAACTCATAAAATAAAGAAAACTAAATAAAACTAAATATGGCTAGGTCTCGGTCTCCCAAGTCTTAACATAATAATGTTTATTTATAGGGAAAAAATAATATAATGGAGAAAATACAAAAGTGCCCTTAATTAAATAAAGTAGAAATTTTCTAGGTTTGTTTGTTATTTTTGCATCAAACTTCCAGGCCATTTTTGGGTGCCTTCCTAATGTTTTTGGGCTTCATACATGAAATAACTTTAGATAATCTTTCAATTCTCTTCGAATCAATATAATGGGTCCAAAATAGAGATTTGTAGCTCAAGCTATGACCAAAATATTGAAACTGCATTGTGGTGAAAGTTTAAACCGCAAAACCTTGTCAAAAATAAACTTTAAGCTCTTTTTTCTCTAATTATTTCCTAAATAAATAATAAATAAAATATAAGTATAAATAATATAATTAAGAACATAAATAGCATAATTCAATGAGAGAAATATCACAAATAATTAGGAAATTACGCATTTATCAAGATGCTTGCTATGCACCTATAACATCATGTTGTTATAGAGAGATAATTGTTGTAAATCTACTATATAATTCTTTTTTGTGAATTTCCATCAAATAAAGAAAATAAGAATCAACTCAACAAAATTAACAATCGTATAACATTTGCATGCATTTTTGCTTTTATGCATCCTTTATTTTACATTCTTTCACATGATTAATTATGAAGTTCATAAATCTAACAAGTTCAGTTAACTGGTATGATCCATAATTAATCATGTGAAAAAATGTAAAATAAAATATGCATAAAAGCAAAAACGCATGCAAATGTTATACGATTGTTAATTTTGTTGAGTTGATTCTTATTTTATTGAAATAATATTTTAATTAAGATAAATTGATTAATTTATTGTAAGTTATTAAATTCAAGTAATTAGTTTATAATTTTATGATCCAAATTCATAGTAGAATATTCGATTAGGGAACTTAATAGTGTATTGAATTGATATATTTAATCCCACTCATAAATATTTTATTGAAATAATCTTTTAATTAAGATAAATTTTATTAATATTTTAAAATTAATAGGTTTGCTTATAAGAAATAGTTATAATTTCACTTAAATTTATACAATATGTTATTATAGAGAGCTAATTTAATAAAGAATGTACTTCATAACTATGGATGTTGTTGTTATAAGTGAAAAGTTGTTAGAGAGGAATTAAATAAAATATAAAAAATTAGTTCTACTAAAAACTTGAATGTTATAACAAAATGTTATCATAGTAGGTGATTGTTATAAATAGAGCTGACTACGTATAGGTACAAAGAAAGTCCTAACTCATGAACAAATAAAAAATTTGTCAACTAATCACGATGAATTATAATTTTAAAGTTCTACATTATTGACATTTTTAAATAATATAATATTGTTACCTACAACATGATTAAACCTACAAATATATCATAATAGGATTCAAACAATTAAATGTCACCTTAATTTTACAAATGAATATTGCATGAACCTATTAAAATGTACTATTCAAATAACCTTATTGTGAGGCCTATGAACTTACAACACTCAAAAGATACATTTTATTTCCCATATAATTCATCTTATCTATTCCATAATATAAGAGTCTTCCCAAGCTTTGAGATGCTTCAATTGAAATTTTCAAATCATCATTTGAAGGACAAGTAAGCAATGGGATTTTGGTGTTGTGGGATTTAATTCGATTTTGGGAAACCTAACTAGCATATTTTAGTAATTATATTAACTCAGGTTAGATAAAGGACAGAAATTCCAACATTCTAGCATTAAGTAATTTAATTCTCTATGCCTACATACTAAAAATTATAAAAAAAAATTAAACATTATCTCTTTTCAAGTTTTATATATCTGAATTCGTCAAAAAAAACTCATCAAGACTCATATCTAGATGAGCTTCTTCTTTTTTTTTTTTAAATTTCGATTTCAATTCCTTTCTCACCTTGATTCAGAACTTATTTAAAAAAATAATAATTATTTTCGTTCTTTTCTATATACTTTGCATAACATAGTTAATGTTGCAGAACATGAAATCTGAATGCCTCAAAGAAGTTGAGTAAAAAAAATGGTAAGAGGATTGTAAAGAAAAGACATACAATGTGTTGTTTGATAAATTGAAAAATTAAGTGTTGAACAAATAAGAGTTGGAAAATTAAGTACTGAATTTAAATTATAAAATTTGTTTGATATATTACTTAAAATTAATTACATAATATAATCAAATTGTTTGATAAATATAGATTTTAAATTATAAAAAATTATTTTCTACATTTTATCCTTAATTTTTAAATATTTTACTTTATTCTAAACAAAAATCAAAATTTTAAACATAAGGTTTTTAATAGGATAATATAATAAAATAAATAAAATTGACTTAGAGTGTGTTTGATAAATCATTGAAAATTTTCATTTCATTGAAAATGAAAAATTTTAACATTTAATATTTTGAACGTGTTTGATAATCATTTTAATTTTTTACTTAATATAAAATTTTTAACAAAAAAGTGTCGAATAACATAAGTAGGTTGTGGCTACTTACCACTTAATTTAGAAAATATTAAATTAATTTTAATTTATTAAAAAGTTGAGATAAATTATCTTAATTTATTAAAAAGTTGAAATAAATTATCTTTTTTAAAAAATAAAATAATCAAACTAATATATTTATCCTCCAAAATAATATAAAATATTATATTAATAAGATTAAAAATTAATATAAATAATATTTTAAAAATTAATATTTACTTTTATCAATAAACATAATTATATTCAATATTTATATTTACTAATTTACCAAACAATTTTCTAATAAAAATTCAGTACTTGATTTTTCAACACTTAAATTTTTAGTTTATCAAACACACCCTTAATTGAAAATATTCTCTATTAAGTGAAAAGTAATTTCTATCTACTTATCATTTTCTTTACTTTTTCGTAGAAAAAAATTCTATCAAATTATTTTTATTTTTTGTTATAAAAAATGTGTGTCGAAACCTTTTTTGAAATTGACTTTTATTTAAAAATAAACAAAAACAGAGTCGCCACCAATCCTTTTTACGAGGTGTGATCAGATCACCTTGTAATTTGATCGTTTTAATAAAATGTTTAATTTATTAAAACAATGATTTTTTTTTGTCTACAAAATCTAGGAAATGAGTTCGGGAGTCGGCTATGCACAAGGAAGGATTAACACCCTCATGATGCCCAAAATTAGTACCTAGTTGATTAATTGAAGTCTTAGTGTCGAGAATTGAAAATTTGAAGGCCTTCTTATCTCGAGGTAAATAAAAAGGCTACATCCCGTAAGTTAGGACACGACATCTCAAATCCTTAAAAATAAGTTTGGTCATTATTCGATTATTAATTAAATCTCATGTGTTTTAGTTTTAAAAGGGATGTTCGGTTAGCTAGGTTTAAAGAGAAAGTCGAACCACGTAAGTTAGGGCACGACTTCTTAAATCTCCAAATACGGAACATTACCTTAATTTTAAATTTTCCTTCATCGAGTAATAACAAATGTAACATTTAAAGCAATGTATATTTATCTTATTTGAGTATAGTACAACAACGGATAAATATATCTAAACATAATGTATGATATAGTGATAATGGAACAATATAAAATGGCTATATGGGTAGAATGTTAGAATGATAGAATGATATATAATAAATAAATGGAGGAATACTATAATAATACTAATGTAATTGTAATAATAATAATATTATTAATGATCAAATTATAATAATAATAAAATAAATAAGGTAACTTAAAATAAAAATGAAAAATGCATGATTAAAAAGATAAATAAACATGACATGAAAGTGCCAAAAATAAAAGAAATAATAAAATAACAAGAACAAAAATTAAAAATAAAATAATAACGACAACAATAATAAACGAATAAAAAAATGCACAAATAAAATAATATGGACAATCTAATTTTTAAGTGATAAATAAATAAATAAACAGTTTGTAAAAAGGGTTGAAATTAGATAATCAAAGGATAAAATTGAAATTTAAATGAAATTAGGGGTATAAATTGTAAATAATGAAAAATAAACTAACAAAAAGAATAAAAGACCAAGCGAAAAGAAACAGGGACTAACTGAGAAATTATCCCAAATAAATGACTAAAATTTAACGTGCTAAAAAGAACAAGGGCTGAATGGGAAAATATCCCCAGCCTCCTTATGCGCACCGTTTCTCATAAGGACCAAAATAAAATAATTTAAAATTAAACGGTATAAATCAAAAAAAGAAATAGGACTATATTAAAAAAATGTTCAAAAAGCTGAAGGAATGAGGCGACAATTAGACCTTCCCTTCAAAAACACGTGGATCCTAAGGAGATTCAAGTCGGGTCGTCGAACCACCTTGAAACGGTGCCGTTTTGGCACCCTATTTAAGTAAAAAAATTCCAAAAAATTCATTTCAGCCCATTTTTTTTAAAAAAATCTGAAACCCTTTTCTTTTCTCTCTAAGCCATTCCCACATCCGGCCAAGAACCACCAGACGTCCGTCGTGGCCGCCAATCACCGACGATGGTGACCACCGTCTCCGGTGGTCGAGAAATTGCTCAAAATTCCTTTTAAACCCCCTTTTAGCCTAGAGCCCTGATTCGGGGCCAAACATTCAAGATTAAAGCCAAAATTCCTTTAAAAAAAAGGAGGAAGACCTTTCGACTTCCAATGTCCTCTGCCATATCTTTGGCCGAATCCCCATGATTCGACGGCCTCTTGGACAAGGGGGTACAGATAGTGGCGCGAAGACGAAAAAGCCAGGTAAGGTTTTATTTTTTATTATATATATTTTTTCTTTTGAGTCCAAGAAAAATAAAAAATAAATCACCTTTTTTGCTTAAAGTTAGTATCCGATTTCTGTCTTTTTGATTGATTTTTCTTGTATTTTTCTCTGTAAAAATTACAATCCGTGGTTATGGCTTTTATAGCTATATGTTACACTGTTTGTTACTATTTTTTTTTATTTTATTTACTGTTCTGTGTTGTCTTTGATACTGTTCTTGCCACTATTTGTTTTTTTCTTTTTTCTCTTTTTTGCAGGTGGCGATGGAGGCAACGGTGGGACGGAGAAGGGTGCCCTTGCCATTTTGGTGAAATGGAGGCAAGGGCGCATCAGGCCTCGGGACGAGGAGCCTCAGGTGACGAGCGGGTTGACGTGGGGCGCGGCGTAGAGGGCTAGGTTTTTTTTTTCTGAAAACTTAGTTTAGGTTGCGGGCTACTGGGCCATTAAGGTTTTCATTGATTTGGGTCATTTGGGTTTGTAAATTTGGGCCTGACATTTGTAAATGGACTGTTTTATTTTTATTATTTTCTTGTTTGGTTTCTGTTTGGGCCCGGGCTAAATTGGTCTATTACATTTGCCTCTCTTTGCTTGTTAACGTATAACAAGAATAGAGTAAGATTTTAAAAAGGGCCAATTTTGCTTGGTCTTGCCAAATTTTGACTTTTTTGGTACTTTTCTTTTTCAAGTAGTCTCATTCTAACCCACTACAACTATTGTAGTTTTAATCTACTCCACTACAACTTTATAGAGATGAGACTAGTAGCTTCAATCTGCTTCACTGCCACTTCAAGGAGATAAGATTCGTTATGGTAGATTAAATACAATCTACTGCAGCTTTAGAGGTATAGGATTTAGTTTCAATCTACTCCACTACAACTTTAAGGAGATAAGGCTTGTAACTTCAATCTGCTCCACTGCAACTTTAGGGAGATAAGATTTGTAACTTGTAGCTTTAATCTATTCCACTGCAACTTCAGGGAAATAAGATTTTTGGCCTCAATATACTCCACTACAACTTCAAGGAGATTAGATTTATAGCTTTAATCTGCTTCACTGTAACTTTAGGGAGATAAGACTTGTAACTTCAATCTTCTCCACTGCAACTTTAGGGAGATTAGATTTATAGCTTTAATCTGCTCTATTGCAACTTTAGGAGATAAGATTCACTATGGTAAATTCAATCCGTCCTATGCAACTTTAGGGGTATAGGATCTATGGTTTCACTGATTTGTTACACCATTCTCTATGAAACATAACCTGTAGAATCCATTTCATATGTCTATATTTATGCCAAGCGACTAGGATATTATAATCAGAATGAATCAAATACTCCTAATTAGATGTATATGAATGATGTTTGCATGAATGCAAAATGCCATTTTTTGATAATGATCCCCTTTTTAATGTTGTTCATCAAGGTTCTATCATTAACGTATATGAATGTATATGAATAATGTATATGAATGTTATTCATCAAGTTTCTATCACTGACGTATTATCCTGCCTTCTTGTTCAGCTGGTATTTTTAACAGGAAACCCGAAAAAGTAATCACAATTTAGACTATCCGTTTCCATATATTTCCCATCCTTAGATCTGGTTAGTTCTAACTAGTGGTCATGTTTCAAGTCCTTGTACCATTTAGAAACCTTTCATAACAATATGAAAAAATCCTTTTACATGAATATTGTTAGTCCATTAATCGTTATTTCAATGTAAAAATGCTTGAAAAAGGCTGTAATAATGAACAAGATTGAAATTTATTGGGAGCAAAACTCGAAATGAATAAATTAATCAAAATAGAAAATGTTGCTAAACTACAAAATGAGTAAGATGAAAACAGACACCCCAAATATCATTGTATGAGTTTCTCAACATAAACTTCTCAATGGCCATTTTGAGCCTGATATGTGTTTAAAAGATCTAGAGTACTTTGTTGATGCCTCAAGATGTAACGTTTCTCATTCTAAGAAGACCCGACCATCACATGTTCAATCTTTGATCTAAATCTGAGCTGCCCTTGCCTAGGTTTTCAACTTAAAACCCTTTTGGTTTCAAGATGCCCTTTTGCGAGTTTTCACCTTGGCCTCTCCCCCCTCCCCTTTTTTAGGTGAAGTATTTCTTTACTAAATCCGAATTCACAAGGTTAGGCAGGTTTTTGCCATCCATCTCAGTCAAAATCAGCATTCCTCCAGAAAAGGCCTTCTTTACCACATAAGGTCCTTCCCAATTTGGCATCCATTTTCCTCTAAAGTCTTTTTATATAGGCAGGATCTTTTTCAATACCAGGTCCCCCTCATGGAATTCTCTTGTGCTAACTTTTTTTTCATAAGCTCGCATCATTCATTTTTTTGGTACATCTGACCATGATGAATAGCTTTCAACCTCTTCTCTTCAATCAAGTTCAACTGATCATATTGGGATTTGATTCATTCTACTTTATCTAACTTCAACTCTGATAAAACTCGAAGATAAGGAATCTTAACTTCAATTGGCAAAACCGCCTCCATTCCATAAACCAACTAGAAAGGCGTTGTCCCGGTAGAAGTTCTAATAGATTGTAACACCCTAAACCCAGCCTAGACATTATGGCCGAATCCGATAGTGTCACATGGAATGGATTTCAAAAACAAAATTGTTAAGTAAAACCGTTCTAGTTAATTAATCTTTGTTTTAATTCGGAGAAAAATGCATGTCCTTTGTTATGTCAAAAATCGTACCTTTTTAACGGAAGCTTTGATAAAGTTCGTCTTTGAAAAAATCATTCGTATTTAAGAAAATATTCATTTTGATTAAAAATCGAGTTTAGACCAAAATCTCATAAATAGTTTAAAATCCAAATAAAGTCCATATAGTCCCCAAATTACATCAAAAGCAACCCAAAAAATAATTAAGAAATAAATACCGAAACTGAGTTTAAAACAGTTTAAATATGTGTGGCCACCTCGAGTCCTTTGCTGTGTAGAACCTTTAAGTCTGGGGATTACCTGTACAAATTAAACAGATAGGGTGAGTTTTCGCAAACTCAGTGTGTAATCCCCACAGAAAACATGCATATAGAACACATCAGAAGACAGTCAAATACAGGCTGGGTCGGAGCCAGTTACAGATTCAATTTGGGCCTTTGCCCAACCGGATATAGTTTCACAATTATATTAGAGCCTTGGCCCATACCAAATATAGAATGCAAACACAGTAAATCAGAATCCTACCCATCAGCCTCTACACACCATCTCCGTCCAGCCCTACACACCATGTGGGGATTAAATCAACCCACCCATCCCTACACACCTTTGCCCAATCGGATACAGTTTCACAATTATATTAGAGTCTTGGCCCATATCAGATACAGAATGCAAACACAGTAAATCAGAATCCTACCCACCAACCTCTACACACTATCTCCGTCCAGGCCTACACACCATGTGAGGATTAAATAAACCCACCCTGATACAATGCAACATACCATAAATGACATGCAAATATGCTAATAACAGAACATTCATTCAGTTCAGTACAATATCATGCTAAGTCAGACACCCTACAACCAGATCACATAGTTAGGGGTCTAAGTAAAGCTTACCGACCCTATAGTAGGTCTACAGTCAACTAGGGCGACCCGTGCAACCTTACGGAATATTTCAGAAAAATGGGCTCACACGCCCATGTGGCCTGCCCCTGTGGGCCCACACACCCATGTGGCCCATACGGCCCAAATTGGCCTTGGCTGTGTGATCAGAATTCCATACACCCGTATGGCCCACACGGCCCAATTCGGTCTAGCCCGTGTGTCACACACGACCTACCTGGCCAGTACACGGTCGTGTTTAGTACGTACGGCCTGGCCTCGTCGATCACACGCCCATGTTATGGCACACGATCTACCACACGGCTTACCACACGGTCGTGTGGCATAGATAGAATGGTTTTTGGCTTTCACTGAAACCTCGTTTTCTACATTTTCGGGTACACACATGGTTTCTAATTATGCTAAAACGTCTCCGAGCACTCCAGAACCTATAATTGACCAATTCCACTACATTAATCACTTATTCATTGAATTAAAAACCAAACCCAAATTAGGATATCCATCCTTAAAGCAATGAAACTTACCCCCAACACCTCGAATCAATTGATTACAAATCAGTATGGGAAGAGTCTCAATCCTCGCAATATGCTGTTGCCAAAACATCAATAACCCCCAATTAACACTTAGTATTTACAACTTACAAAGCACAAAACTTACTTACCAAAACGTGTAGCCCACGATGCACAAGGGAACGAAAGGAAAAGAACAAAAGAAGAAAAAAGATAAGGGAATATTAGAGTTTTGGCAGGATGGAGGAAAGGGAAAAGGGTAGAGAAGAAAAGGAAATTTTGCTTAACGTTAGAATTTTTGGGAAAAGTGCCAAAATTTTGTAAAAAAAATTAATCAAGATAATTCCCAACTCCCCATATCCCTCAAATCTCTCCACTCAGCCCACTACCCAGAATTTCTGTTTGTCCGAAACTCTCTCGGTCAAACGAACAAAAATAACATCCTTGCTTGCGTAGGGATTCGAACTCTAAACCTCCAACACACCAACACACATATTAACCACCAGACCAGCAAGCCCATTCTAATGTGAAAGTACAAAGAATTAATATAAGCCCATTGAATACAGTTAGGGCTTATTTTCAAAAATAACCAAAATTTGCCAAATGTAAGGCTTGAACTTGGGAGCTCTCACACTCACCCAGAACACTTAACCACTGAACCAGATACACAATTGTGTCTCAATTCACAAAAATAAAATATAATATTTTTAGGGCGTCACACTTCGATAAGCATAGAGGGAAAATAGTAACTTCTTATGCCAATCTTTATAAGTCTTTGTCATTTTCCCCACGATCTTCTTAATGTTTTATTGGCTACCTCCACTGCGTCATTCATTTTTGGGTGATATGGTGACGAATTGTGGTGTTTGATCTTGAATTGATTACAAACCTCCGCTATCGTACTGTTGTTCAAATTCAATATATTGTCAGATATAATTCTTTTTGGCATTCCATACCAACATATGATCTCTTTCTTTAAAAAATTGTTAACTATCAATTTTATGACATTGGCATATGAAGCGGCCTCTACCCACTTGGTGAAGTAAACTATGACTACAAAGATGAATCGATTCTTATTTGAAGCTTTTGGCAAGATCGACCTAATGACATCCGTGCCCCACATAAAGAATGGCTACGGAAAAGTCATAACATGAAGTGGTGAAAGAAGCACATGAATTTTGTCTCCATAAATTTGACACTTATGACATCTCTTGGCATAATTGATGCAATCCCCTTCTATGGTGGATCAATAATATTCAAATATCATGATTTACCTGGCCATTGTAAAACCACTGGCATGTGTTCCGTAAACACCCTCATTGACTTCTTCCATGATTTTCTTGGCCTCAATAGCGTCCACACATCTCAGTAGCACCTGATCTTTTCTTCTTTTGTATAGGATTTTCCCATCTACGACATAGTTATTAACCAGTCTTCTCAACATCCTTTAATCATTGTCGGTTGCTTGATCAAGGTATTCTCGATTCTTCACATAACATAGTATATTGTGGTACCAAGGGTGATAATCCTTTTCTTCTTTCTCGATATTGTAACAATGAGCCGGAGCCTCATAGATACTTATCTGGATAGGTTTTACATCCTTTTGTTTGTTCACTTTAATCATGGAACCTAAAGTAGCCAGGGCGTCAGCCATTTGATTTTCATCTTGTGGAAAGTAGCAGAAGGTGATGTCATCAAACTCTTTAATTAACTCAAGTACCAGCCTTCGATAATTAATAAATTTGGGGTCTCTCGTCTCCTATTCACCTTTGAATTGATAGATCACCAGTGCAGAATCCCTATATACCTCCAGTACCTCGATCTTGTGTTCTATGGCTGCACGGATACCTATGATGCATGCTTCATATTTTGCCATGTTATTTGTGCAATCAAAGTCAAGTTTACTGTTGAAAGGATAATGATCTCCATTTGAGGGTACTAGGACGGCCCCAATTTTGTTACCTATAGCATTTGAGGCCCAATCAAAATTTAGTTTCCAAGGATGTCCTTCTTAGGCACCTTCTTCAGTAGTCACAACATACATCAGATCTTCGTTTGGAAAATCGAAATTTAAAGGCTCGTAATCTTCTAGAGCTCTACTGGCTAGAAAATCTGTTATTGCACTCCTTTTTATTGCCTTCTGATTCACATAGATTATATCAAATTCGAAAAACAGAATTTTCCATGAGGTCATTCTTCCATTCAGAGCAGTTGACTCCATCATGTATTTTAGAAGGTCCATTTTTTGTATTAGCTAGGTTGTATGGTACAGCATGTATTGTCTCAGTCTCCGAGTTGTCCAAATCAATGCACAACATAACTTCTTAATTGTCGAATATCTTATCTCATATTCGGTGAATTCTTATTAAGGTAGTATATCGCTCTTTCTTTCTTTCCTGACTCATCGTGTTGGCCAAACACGCATCCCATAGAATTTTTAAATATTGCTAAGTATAACATCAGTGGCTTATCTAGACTAAGTGGCATCAGTATTGAGGCATTGGACAGGTAATATTTTGACCTATGGCACTTCTCATCCCATATACCTGGATTGTGTTTCTTAAGTAGACGGAATATGGGGTCGTATTTCTCGACCAGTTGTGAAATGAACTAAGGATGTAATTTAATCTCCCTAAGAAACCCCGAACCTCTTTTTGAGTGCGCGTTGAAGGTAACTCCTGTATAGCCTTGACTTTATCCGGGTTGATCTCAATCCACTTTTTACTTACTACAAATCTTAACAATTTTTCGGACCTAGCCTCAAAGGTACATTTTGCTGGATTGAGTTTTAACTAGAATTTTCTCAACCTCCAAAATAGTTTCTACAGGACTTGCACATGCTCCTTTTCTGTTCGAGATTTCGCAATCATATCATCAACATAAACCTCGATTTCTTTGTGCAACATATCATAAAACAAAGTCACTATGGCTCTTTGATATGTCGTTCTTACATTTTTCAGTCTGTATGGCATCATTTTATAGCAAAATGTCTCCTACATGGTTACGAATATGGTCTTTTCCATGTCTTTAGGATGCATCTTTTTGTTTGGTTGTATCTGGAGAAACCATTTATAAAAGAGAATAGTGAATAACTTGTCGTATTGTCCACTAAGGTGTCGATGTAAGGCAACGGGAAATTTTCCTTCGAGCTGGCTTTCTTTAAATGCCTATAGTCTACACACATTCGTACTTTCCCATCTTTATTAGAGACGAGAATTATGTTGGCTACCCATTACGAGTATTTAATCACTTATAAGAAACTAGCATCGAATTGCTTCTTATCCTCTTCTTTTATTTTTAATAGGACGTCGGGCTTCATTCTTCGAAATTTCTGTTGAACTGGCTTGTACTCTTCCCTTATAGGAAACCGGTGTAACACGATATCAGTACTTAGACCAGGCATGTCTTGATATGACCAAGTGAAGACATCTTTGAATTCTTGGAGTAACTCAATGAGGTCTCACTTTGCCTCTACAGTGATGCAAGCTCCGATCTCTACCTCTTTCTTTTCTTTTTTGTCTCTCAAACTCACAATTTCTACTAACTCTTTGTATGGTAGGACTTGTTTCTCATCTTGTTCTACCATCCTAAACAAATCAGGAGATAGGTTATAATCTCGATCATCTTTAAAGTCCTGAGGTTTCTCTGGGCACATATCCTACTCAAAAAGAGACTTTCAGTCAGCAGCAGCATCGCTCATATCATTGATATCTAGAGGCCTATTGTAGGAATAAAGGAAGACATAAAGAACAAATAAATCTAAGAATGATTATTTGTGTGGTCTGAGTATGAATGAAATGGAAAAAATAAAAGAATATTTGCCAAGATGAAACATAAAATGCATTTTATTAGAATAAAAATATTTAACATATGCCTTTTCACAAAAAGGATTCTTATTACTCCTACGCTTAAAGTAATAAGTGTGTTTTGAACATTACTTTGAATTAATTCTAAAAATTGCAGAGATCTCTTCCGCAGTCCAATTGTTCAAAATACTTTCGGGGATATAAGGACAAATGCCTGATAGGTTCTCCCCAATTCCTTCTTCGGATATGGCATTGATACTTAAGTTTTTTAACATTCCTTCCGGGATTTTTTTGTGACATCTTTCGTTTAGGATGAATGATTTCTCTTGATACGAACATTTTGAATATATGGGGAAAGGTCATCGGTTCCCACTTGACCTCTCCCTCACTCGGTCGAGCTTTTCTTCTTTTTTTCTTCTTCTCCAGCTCCTTCTTATTTTGCCTCACAATGGCTTATATCCTAAGCCAAAGCGGTTTCGCTTATCCATTAGCATTAATGCCTCGACTCTTCCTTGAAGATATTTTTCAAGTCCTCTTCCAAGCAAGGCTCGTTTTCCAACAGTCAACAGCAGGCTCATCTTCGTGGTTTTGGATATTTTGAGTACTGGGATCTTATTCCCTTCGACAATAAAGGTTGAATTAACAAATTTCAGTGATTGAAAGGAATATTCTATTGCCTTTTCATTCGCTCCTATGTATGGTGTGTCACTAGTTACAAATTCAATAATATCCTCTTCAGCGTTTATCATCACCAGTCAACCCTCTGTTACCAACTTCAATTTTTGGTGTAGTGACGACGGCACTGCCCTAGCCGAGTGAATCCAAAACCACACCAACAAGCAATTATAAGAGGGCTTGATATCCATCACCAAAAAGTCTACTTAGTATGTGTTTGGACCAATTAAAAGAGGTATTTCAATCATCCCATCACCCTCTTTTCTGTACCATCGAATGCTTTCACTATATTTTGGCACGTCTTCATGTGAGAGCTATCCACTAGCAATTTATTCAGTGTAGAGCCTTCGTAGATCTCATGCCCCCTGGCAGTATTTCATCGTCATTAAAAAAGATGAAATTTTTGGCACTTAGATTGTTAACTAGACGATCTAGCTTGTTTACAGAGATATCACCAGCGACATAAGTTTCATTTAACACATTCATCAACGCGCTACAATGTGTCTTTAAGCTCAAGAGCAAAGCTAGTACCGATATGTGTTTGTGTAACTATTCTACAAAATTATACTCGTTATGCTTTAAGAATTTCAAGAATTTCTTAGCCTCATTCTCAGTTACCGGCTCATTAACAGGTGATTCAAGTCTAGCCATCTTTTCTTCTTTGTGTTCAACCGCTAATGTTTTTTTTCTTTAAAGGGCTCGGTTCTTGCATTTGTAGGGTCATAGCGCGTCCCACTGCGCGTGTAGAAACCAACATCCTGGCCCTCTTCTGAAGTGCTAATCGAGTCCTCTTCTCCTGGGATTATCATGTTGCTATCCTTATAGGGAAAAGCCATGGGTTTCTGAATAATGACTCTTGGCGCAGCTTATATTCTTGTTTCATTATTTCTCAGCCATAAAATAATCACTAGCAGGTGGTTGACCTTGTAGACCTTCTCTATTGATCTTTTCTTTAAGGCACAAACGTCTCCTCATTCCAAGCCTTTAACATTTTCAAAGAACTCCAACTCCTTGTTATTTATCAGACTTTGCACCAAAGCTCTGAATTCAGTGCACTCTTGGATTTCATGACCTTCTTCAGCATGGAACTCACAGTAGCTCCTCACCCCTTTAGGTAACTCCTCCGAATCTTGAACAATTAATCTTATGTTTATCATCTTTTGCCAAACTCATTTTAGTGGGGTTTTTACTTCCACCACATCAATTTTGGTCCTCTTTACTGCATTCTCAATTATCGCGTTTACTCCTTGATTTAAATGGTTGGGTAACGGATTTTCTATCACATTAGGTCTCGATGGATCATTGAACCTTACGATTCCCATCTTGGTGAACATTTCAATCAACCTTTTAAAAGCAGTGCACTTCTCGATTGAGTGTCCCATTTTTCCTTTATGATACCCGTATTGAGCATTCGCATCATACCATTTTGGGAACGGAGGTTGCATGAGTTTTAAATAAAACCGGGATACCACGTGTGCATCGAACAAATTCTAGTATAACTCTCTGTATGTCATCGGGATGGGTGTGGATTAGAGTTTTTTCGTGTTAGGCCTTGAGTTTGATTCTTGCCTTGATGGGCATTGATGACTAGTTGTTACGGTCTTTGGTTGGCCTACAGTGACCGGTTTTGAATAACTTTTTATTATACACATTCGAGCTATTCACTTCATTTTCTTTCTTTCTCGGGGTTGATCTTTTGACGTTTTCTTCCGCGTCTATTTTTCCACTCCTTACTACATTTTCAATCATTTATTCGAACATTACTATATCTGAGAAGCTTTTGGTAGCATTTCCCAACATATGGTTAATGAACAAAACTTTCAGAGTATTTATGAAAAGCATTGTTGTCTCCTTCTCTAGAAGAGGTGGTTAGACTTGCGTTGCCACCTCCCTCTATCTCTGAGCGTACTACCTAAAGCTTTCATTTTACTTTTTTTCCATATTTTGTAGTATAATTTTGTTGGGTGTTATGTCAGTCACATGGCTGTATTGTTTCATGAAAGCCTGTGCCAAGTCTTTTCATGAGTTGATTTTGGCACAGCTTAGCTGGTTATACCACTTGGCAGCTGACCCGATCAGACTATGCTGGAAGCAATGGATTAACAATTGGTCATTATTGACGTATCTCGTCATTCTTCTGCAGAACATTATGATATGGGCTTCAGGACAACTAGTCCCATTGTATTTTTCGAATTCTGGATTCTTGAATCTTGGTGGGAGTACTAGATCTGGGATTGAGCTCAACTCCTTAGCATCAACCCTGTAAAGGTAGTCAGCATTCTTTATAGCTCTGAATCCCTAGGGATTCGACGGCCTCTCGAACCGGAGGGGCCACCGATAATGGTGCGAAGATGAAAAAGGCAAGTAAGGTTTTATTTTTTATATTATATTTTTTTTTGAATCAAAGAAAAATAAAAAATAAATCACCTTTTTTTGCTTAAAGTTAGTATACGATTTCTGTCTTTTTGATTGATTTTTTTCGTATTTCTCTCTGTAAAAATTACAATCCGTGGTTATGGCTTTTATAACCATATATTACACTGTTCGTTACTATTTTTTGTATTTTCTTTACTGTTTCATGCTGTCTCTGCTACTATTCTTGCTACTATTTGTTTCTGTCCTTTTTCTCTTTTTGCAGGTGGTGGTGGAGGCAACAGTGTGACGGAAAAGGGTTAGCTTGCCATTTCGGTGAAATGGCGGCAAGGGCATGTCAGGCCTCAGGACAAGGAGCCTCGGGTGGCGAGCGCGCGCTAAGTTTTTTTTTTTCCTGAAAACTTAGTTTAGGTTGTGAGCCACTAAGGCCATTTGGGCTTGTAAATTTGGACCTGACATTTGTAAATGGACTATTTTATTTTTATTATTTTCTTGTTTGGTTTTTGTTTGAGCCCGAGCTAAATTGGCCTATTACAATGTGTAAAAAATTAAATTATTTAAAATATTAATTTTCAATAATTATGATGTAATATTTGTTATTTGATTGACAAAATGTAAATTTAAAGATATATTTTATTAAATTGTCCTCATAAAATTTCCTTATTTTTTACTGTTTATTATACAAATATAGGATCTTATTTTATATTGCTAATAAATAAATTTATTTCTTTAATAAATTAATTTCATATATCTTGAAACTGGAGAGCAACGATAAATAGTCAAAGTTTCTCTTTTAATCAAAATGACAGGGAAAGAATGAAGAAAATTATTTTTTATAAAAAGTAATATTTGAGCATAATGTAATAGAATTTGACTCAGTAATTATTATTATTATTTCATTATGAATTATAAAATGAATCTAACGCAATAAAAATAAGAATAAAATTATCAAAAATGTTATTTTATCAAGGAAATATAATTACCTTGAAACTGTTGAGAATGTGAGATTTTCAATTAAAAGTAAACATGAAAATATTATATTAGAATCTCACATTACTCCATAAATATTATATTTCATGAACTAAATACATCTTTATATTTATTTAATTACTATTAAATTAATTATATATATATTCAACAAACCCACATCCATATTTTTTTAAATTTATCAAATTAACTGTTTTAATTATTTTAAGATTGAAATTTTAGCTATTTAATCTTAAAAATTATAAAATAATTAAAATATATGAATATCTTTATGCTAAAAATTATTATTATTCATTTTTTTAATAAATAAATTGGCGTTTTATCAAAAACTTTATAAGAGTATGGATATATTAAGCGAGAAATAAAAACATCAATCTAACATTTTAAGTTCTTAAATCTCAATCAATGTAGACGTGAAAATAGTCGTCGGCGCTTTAAGACAAATAAGATTAAACAAATTTTTGAAGATTAAGTAAGTAAAAAGAGGACAGAAAACAATTAACACACATCTCAATCATCAATCCAAATTTATATTACAATTATAATCCCCTTTTTAATTTTGTCAATTTTATTATAATATTAAACACAATAAATATTATCTATTGTCGATCTGTTTTATATAAATTATCAAAAAATTTAATTAATTCAATCAATTTTTAATTCGAATCAATAAATTTACAGATCAATCGATTTATTTTCTTTTTTTAAATATACGTATCAACCGATTTTCGATCTTGTCCGACCATGGGTTTAGTGGTTGTAGTGGTAGCTATAATCACCAAAATGAGGGTCGGGTGGTGGGATTTGCATAACAAAAGCATGACATCTGAAGCGTAAAGCTTGTTACCACCCCCACATCACTAAAGTCCGTCCATATTATCTTTTTGTTGCCTTGTGTGGGGGTGTGGTCCCCGCCACCCCATTCATTGCTCACGTGTCAATCAGTCCCACATTTGGGTTCGTTGTCGTCCTCCTCATTATCAATCTCTTTAGCAATTTATTACGCACGAAACTAAATTTATATTTATATTTCTTTTTCAACAGTTAGATTAATTTTTTTATTTTCTGTAAAATAAAGAACTAAATTTTGACAAAATAAAGTAGATGGACTGATTTATCAATTTTCATAAAGTAGAAGGATGAAACTTAGAATTAGACCAATTAACTTCTTACTTTGCATGCCTTGTGTCAACCTTTGCTGTGCATGGGGATTCAGCCAATTAAAACCTGAGCTTAGTCTTTAGCAACTTAGCGAAATGACCAGACTAACCTTCAAACCCGTCACGTGGCTTGTCGGGATTAGGTGGATTAAATAGTAACAGATGCCAACTTTGGTGTATTAAATCCTGGCCCACCTTTCATAATCTTGTTCTAATGCCCATTTATAAAGAAAATGGTCATGCCAACTCTATGCAACATTTTTTTAGCAGCCTCTCAAAACAAACCATAAAAATCCTATGATGCTCTTCTTCTCTGGTAAACTTTCAGAATTCAAAGTAAAATATTCTCAATTTCATTACTGAATTATATATACATACATATATATATTTGAAGGTGTCGCAATGGAGAGCACCGACTCGTCGACCGGCTCACAGCAGCCGAACCTCCCACCGGGATTCCGGTTCCACCCCACTGATGAGGAACTAGTGGTACACTACCTCAAGAAAAAAGCTAGCTCCGCTCCTTTGCCGGTTGCAATTATTGCTGAGGTTGATTTGTACAAGTTTGATCCATGGGAATTGCCAGGTAAACTAAATTATTATGTTTTTAAACTATTTAATGGAAAAAGGGTATAAATTTATATGATTCTGATAAAATAATCATTTTGGATTTGATTTGGGGTTTCGCAGCGAAGGCAACGTTTGGTGAACAAGAATGGTACTTTTTTAGTCCGAGAGACAGGAAGTACCCGAATGGAGCGAGACCGAACAGGGCGGCTACCTCGGGTTACTGGAAGGCAACCGGGACGGATAAGCCGGTGTTGACTTCGGGAGGGACTCAAAAGGTTGGTGTGAAGAAGGCACTGGTTTTCTATGGAGGGAAGCCCCCTAAAGGGATCAAAACCAATTGGATCATGCATGAATATAGGCTTGCTGATAATAAGACTAACAACAAACCCCCAGGATGTGACTTGGGCAACAAGAAAAACTCACTAAGGGTAAATCACTTTATTTATTTTTTTGGTCATATTTATTTCATGTTAATGGTTTTAATATGATATCATGAATTGATCTTTGTTTTTGTTGCTTTTTTGGTTTTACAGCTTGATGATTGGGTGTTATGTCGAATCTACAAGAAAAACAACGCGAATAGACCTCTGGAACATGATAAAGATGACTCCGTGGACGACATGCTTGGTACTGTACCACCTTCAATATCAATCAGTAGCCAACATAATCCAAAATTCCACTTCTCAACAAAGGGAACAAGTTTTGGCACATTACTAGAACATCAAGAACATAATAGTCTGTTTGATGGAATGATGGGGAGTGATGGGATTAACAGTGCCTCCATGGTTAACCCTCTCAAAAGGGCCCTCCCGTCGCTTTACTGGACCGACGATGAAACCGCTGGACCATCGACGAGCAAGAGATTCCATGGGGATAGCAATGATGGGAGCATGGAGAAAACAGATGGGAATGGTTCAATTGCCACTCTGCTCAGCCAGCTACCACAAACCCCTCCATTGCAGCAGCAACAAGCAGCAATGTTGGGGTCAATGGGAGATGGGATATTTCGTCCTCCATATCAACTTCCAGGACTCAACTGGTACTCTTAATTAAATTTCCAGGTAGAGTGGGGGTCAAGCTGTCAGTATCATGTTACATAATTCTTGATACAGTCATTAAAATTATAGTGTCTGAAGGATTTGGGAGTATTGGGATAAAAAAGATTTGAGATTTTGGTTATTAGGGCAGAGATTAGATGAATCAGGCCTCATTGTTTCTTTGAGTGTAACAGTTAGCTGCCAAATTTCATCTCTTGAGGCCATAGGTAAATTTTATAATATATATAGTTATATAGATTGTATACATACAAACATACATACATACATTCATACATACATATATATATATGTAGTTTGTTGTTTATTATATAGAGAGAGATGCAATGAAAAAGAAGAAAAGGGTGGGGATAAATGAGGGAGGTGGAAACTTGCTGTAGAAAATAAATAATAATAACTGATGGATATGATAAAATATTTTGTTTTTAGGATACAAAACTGAAAATCTTGTACAGAAATCCTTGTTGATGATGCACATTTTTAAGAATATATTGTTTTATAGTTTGTCTATATCAATATTTTGTGCCAAGTTTGGAATTTCTATGGTTAAATCCCCATTAACCCTACAGGGTATAACTTTTTTTATTTTTTCCAGCTTTTCAGTTAATTAGGTTTTCAAAGAATCAGCACTCGAATATCCAAATAATTCTTTTTTTTAAAATTTAACAAAACTGAGAATTTTGTATGCCAAAGCATGCGATGTGATTATGTATAAATGGATCAACTCAGAAGTGATGGATATTTGTGAATAAAATATTATTATGAAAAACAATTACAAATCTCGAAAAATCTTAAAATCGATACCAAGTATATATAGAAGGGATCTAAAATAGAAAGCTTTCCCACTTCTTAAAATATGATACATATTTAATTAACTTGAATTTAAAAGTGAAATAGTTTTGAAAATAATAATATTAAATTGTATAAATTGACTAATAATATAATTAGAACAATAATTATGATTATAGCAGTAATAGGTAGGAATACTCAATAATTGGTTGATAAGAGCTGAAGTATATGGGGCCAAATTACTATTTTTAACTTTTTTCTATTATTACTATAATTTTAAACTAAATATTTTAATTTTTTTAAACCCATCACCTGATTTAATTTATTGCTAATCTATGACCTTATTGACAATTGTTTATATAAAATCCTTAAATTGTATTATTATAAAATTATTTTTCAATTGTCAAATGTCAAGCTATGGATTTTTTTTTCCTTATCTTCCTTTTTTTCACTTGACAAAGATGGTTGATCTCCTCGACAATGAAAGATAACAATTTTAAAATGTTTGAATAAAGAAAGATACCATTAAATTTTTATTTATTTATTTACTATTTCAAACAAGATGAAAAATAGGGTTGTAGAGAAAATACTTAATAACTTAAGCCTAAAGTTTTTATATAAAATAAAAAGTAAAAAATTTCAAAACATTGACCAATTGCTAAGAGATACATATATCCCTCCCATGACTGAGTGCTTCAATAGTTCTCAGTAGTTGTCTTATGCATGTTTAATTAAATTAAGAATAATTTAAACCCACAAACACAATTTTTTAAGATATATATATATGTATGTATGATACCGTGATGGGTTTAAATTGGAAATTTTAAAAGTTGAATCTTTTTCAATCATAATTATAATTAATATATATTTGTATAAGTTTAATTTATTAGTGGTGAATTTTGAGAGAATTTAGTAAAATTTTAAAAATATTTAGGAATTTAATTAAAATTAGTAAAATTTCTCAAAATTTGGGGACAAGGCTCCCTAAGCCTTATAAGGATTTGTCCTACAATTCATAAATGATCATTATATTCAAGGGCAAATTTAAAGGGGTTCGTAAGGGCCTCGCCCCTTAAAATATTTTCTGACTTCGGCCTTAGCTATATCATTGTGGTAAGAGTCAATAATTACAATATACAAATGGACAACATATATTCGGATAAGATCTATACACAATGAAACTTAAATAAGAATAAAACATAAATTAAAAGCTCTCACAATAGGATTTGAACATAAAATCTCTAAAGACCAAAATTTCATTAGCTGAATTTTCTTTTACTTAATTAATAAAATGTAATATTATTAAAAAAATACATATTAATTTTTTAAAATAATAAAAAAATTCTTAATTATTAATTTTGATAGAATATCAATTAATTACCGAATTTTGTTGAAGATATTAATGAGTGGAAGTCTTTTTTTTTTGATAATACAATAGCTAAGTATATTCCATGACCTAGTTAGAGGTCACACAAATTGATAATAAGAGGCTACCTCACAAAATTAAATGACCATTAATTATTTTTATTTTTTCTTACTTTATTTTTATTTTTTCTCTTAGAAAACTATGGGACCATTTCACTGTCATCAAAAGGAATCATTATCTTAAAACCACACAAATTAAAAGCCCTTTTAATTTCATTCCTTTCCAAGGAAAACGTACAAAACAACTTTATAAAAATATTTCACATCACTTACTCATCCATTTTGGAATATATATTTAAAATTAATAAATAAATAAATAAACCCGATTTGTTTTCCTTTTTGAAAATGGACTATTATCTTAATTGTGTACCTATCCCACAATTAAAAGCCTAGAATCTCCTCAAATATGAGATTATTCTATCATATGTGGACAGTAATAAAAATTTTATATTTAAATTTTTAGTTTTTGAAAAAGCCTTTTGATATCAATAATTTGTAAAATGGGTTACAAACATATTTTTACCAATAATTTTTAAAAATTATAACTAGATTATTTATTTATTCAAATAAATAAAAAAATTAATGGTTATAATGACTTGAGTAAACTATAAAAATAGTTACTTTTGTTTGCTTTAGATTTTATTTTAGTCACTTATGTTTGAAATGTTACGTTTTAGTCACTTATATTATTATTTTGTTACAAGGTGGTCACTCTATTGCTAAACTCCATTACCTCCCTAACGGAAGTCTTACGTGGCAGTCCAAATGGGTTTTAAATGCCAACTTGGATCTCTAATTGCTGGGATGAAAATAAGTTTTTAATTAAATAAATTTAATTTGGACTAACACGTAGAACACCCAAGTTGGCATTTAAAACTCATTTGGATTGCCATGTAGGACTGCCGTTAAAGAGGTAATGAAGCTTAACGGTAGAGTAACCACTTCGTAACAAAACAATAATGTAAGTGACTAAAACATAACATTTCAAACATAAGTGACTAAAATGTAATTTAAAACAAACAAAAGTGACTATTTTTATAGTTTACCCTAATAATTTTTATGCGTTTTTATAGTTTACAAATGATTTTGTTTTTTATTAGAAAATATCATGCTTGTACGTTAGATTTTTAGTATACACGTATAATGTACGAATACATTGCATATATATAGGTGCAGTGTACATACGAATACGTGTGACATACGCCTATGTTTAACGTACACGTATGTGATAAAAAATTGAATGTGCGAATCTATTAATCCATTTGTTTCAGGAAAAAAACAACTTTGAAATTTGTTTTTTAACATTGTTTGTTATATATTTTATGAAAAAATATATATAGTTTTGTTAATGAAAAGTAGCCTTCGATCCAACAGAAATTCGATCGATTTCTTTTTAAAATTGGATTAGAAAAAAAATTGAGAAGGCTTTGCGATTTTTATTTTTTGCCTTGGACATTCATATGTCCTACATAAGGTTTATGGCTGCCTATCTGATTTATAGATGTTATTTTTAAGAACATTTAAATAATACAAAATTGTTATATGTCACCATTTTGCCGAAGTTGACTACCTTCATTAGGGAAGAGGACAAGCATGGGCTCATCCAAATTACAAATTACAATAACGAAGAGGCTTGTTCATCTTACAATTAAGGAGGGATCGACTCAACTTGCTATCTAGGATCTACCTTGCTAGATGATTTATAGCCACCATGTCTATAAGGACTATGTTAAGTCTCTTATCAACACTTGTCTCTTGCATGTTTAACAAATGTATAAATATTATGTCACATCGATCTTATTTTGGGATCCTTTAACAAGATAAGGTTCCCAGTTACCTCCAAGTACACTGCGTAAGAGGTCCACCATTGCCCAACTACTAACTCTCCTTATTAAATCACATATCCAAAGAATCCCACATCATAGAACTAGATATTATGATGTTGATGGACTTCATACTAATGTGTCGTAATTTGATATGTCAAATTAGGCTCCCCATCACGCTTAAAGAGCTTGTTTCCAAGTAATTTATATGTTTTTTCCGTATTTTTGCTTAGTTTTTGTTCTTTGCCTTAAATGGTGTGTTTTATGCCACTTTTGAGACCCGAAATGGTCAAATGTGTCATAGGGAATCTAATGGTTGATTGAGTCTTGTAGGGAGTTATCGGAGGCTCGAACGTGAGCGAAAACATCACCTAGAAGAGGGTATCGTGATATCGAAGCCTGCAAGTCATGATACCCTCAACAATGTTGAATTGAAGAGGATTGAAGCCATCCACAATGGTATTGCGATACCAGTTATGGGTATCACGATACCTAACTCCCAAGGATTCCCCCAAGTCAAGACTGGTGTAGGTATCACGATACACTTGACGAGAAGAGACAAAAAATGACTACAGGGGTAGACCTTGTCCAACTTTAACACCAATAAAAAATTCACACTAAGGGGCATTTTGGGCATAAATGTTGGGCTAGAAAAAATGCTAAAAGATGCCAAAATTGGTTGAGAGAAGGACATACACTTCATATTAGCTAGTTTTACATTTTTCTTTTCATCTTGTAGGGTTTAGTTCTTCTTCTCCATTGCTTAAGCTTTATTTTCATGTTCATTTTTTGTTTTTCTTAGTTCCATAGCTAGTAGTTAGGTTAGTTATTACTATAGCTAAGATTTATTTACTTATTAAGCATTTCAAACCTTCTTGTATTTGCACTTCAATCCATTAGTTTAATACCAATAGGCTTTGTTATATTTCCTCTGTTAAAATCCTGTCTCGGATGTTTTTCTTTACCTTCATTGCTGCCATTATTGTGTTCCTCAAGCTTTTGCAGGAAAGCTTAAGTCTTTATCACTTTCCTTTTAGGTTAAGTTGATGATATTTTCTATTTGATTTCTTAATATTAATGGGTTCAAATATGAGAATGAGTAACTAAATCCTAAGTGGTTGGTTAATGGAAGTGATGGGTAATTGATTTTTTAGTTTAGGGACTAAATCACAAATATTGGACTAAATCGAATAGACTTCAAAACTTAGGATTGATGACCTTAAGAAAAAATTAAGATAAGAGAGACCAATAGGTGATCTTATTGGGCATCATTTTGATAGTCCCGGGTTAGCTTAGTTAGGTCGAGAGGTAAACTGAACTAATTTGTTAAAATTAGTAAAGTTTAGGTCGAAAGGTAAAATTGAACCAATTTAGGAGTAATAGTCATTTAGATCCCTAATTCGAAAGTTAACCATACTCATGAAAATCAATCAAGTGCTTTCTGTTATCATTTGTTATTTCATTTTTATTTTATTTACAATTTAGTCCTTCATTGTTTTTAGGTAATTAATTAGTGTAATTAAACTCGTGAATGGCCTGCCATAATGTAGTACTTAGTGAGTAGTTAACTAGACTACTTTGATTGCCTGTTTATAGCTTCGGAATTGTTTAATCATCGACTCCTTTGGGTTCAACCCTTGGAATACTCTGATGTTTCATTGGACATTATAAATATTACAGTTGACACTGTCCGCTTGTAGTTAATTGCACTTTTAAAATTGTTTTATAAAATTGTTTGTTTTTTATGCGCATGCGTGATGCAGGTCACAAACTATAGTGATCTTATAGCTATCGAAATTACTAATGAATAGATGCCTTCAAGTTTTAAGCCTCCAAAAGAGACAGATGATGTCATTAAGGATTCCACGGATCATTTGGTCTAGTATAATAATTATATGAAGATTTTAGGTGTTTATTGAACTACAAGTGAAGTGGCAGAAGATGTGTTCACGTTTTCAATTGACAAGTCCTCTCGGGTTCAATCCTTATACAAACCTTACCTTTACCCCTTATCAAAAAAATATATGGTGATTTTGGATGTCTCTTATGCACTTAAATGTAAGTTTTTCCCCTTTACACTTAAACAACATGCTCAAAATTGGTATCAACATGCTCATGTCTAAGTCAAACATATCCATTTCTATTAGGTTACCTGTCCAGGCTAAACCTTCTATTGACACATTAAATAGCTTGGTCAGGACTATATATACATGTAAGGTTATCTGTCTGGGCAAAACCTATAAAATGACATTAGGTTACTCGTTTGAGCTAAACATGTGTCACATGTATCTGATCTCTCGTAATTCGTTTTAGTAGATTAAACTATTTTTCGTACTTAAGGAGCTCGTATAAAAGCAATTTAGCTATATTTTTATTCATTTTTCATTTTTAGTTCATAGATAATAAAAAGTGTAAATTAATCTACTTATATGACCTTAGGGACCAAAGTAGGCCTAAAGGTATGCTAAAGTATTTGGTAAGTGTGCAGGACATCATTCAGAGGCATAGGAACACTAGACGAGCCACGATGTTGCAATACAGAATGTCGATGCCGCAATATAGTAAACAAAGCACTTAAAAGGAACAAACTGCCTTTAGTGTCGTGACACAACCTTGTAATCAAGCCTTAGACCATCAGTGTTGCATCAAGACCAGAGGGTGTCACGACACCGACGTGACAAGAGGAATTAATGAACCAATGGCGTTTTAGTCCACATAACAAACTTTAATGCAAAAATGTCAATTGAATTAGGTCAATGGTCGACGACAAATCCTAAGCCTCTAAATAGATAGCTCTAAACATTTTATAGACAGTTTTTATTCAAGTTTATTTTGTACTTAGGTTTTTTTTTTATATTGTACTTCTATACTAGTTGTTGTTTTGTTCTTTGCGGAACCCGATTTATGGAACAATAAACTCTTCATGGATTATCGTTCGTGTTATTATCAATATATCAGGATTCTTCTTAAACTCTTTGCTTGATCTATTCTTTATGTTTATCATTTTAATTAAGTTTATGGTGTTTATTAGATCCATGGGGAACTAATCCATTAATGGGAGATTAACAAGTGGACATGGGAGTAATTAACTTCTATGTAGGGTCTCTTAGCGGATCAACTAGTTGGGATAGGAAGAACTTAAAACCTTAAACTTGACCACCCTAGGAAGTCTTATAGATGGGAATAAACCCAAAATTGATATTGTTTATCCATGAACACCTTACCCCAATCCAGTCTGGATTGTGAGGTCGAGTGATAAGTAGTTCTTGCCGACTTATTAGGTTATTGAAAGATTAAGAGATCCTACTAGGTTAATGACTAGTTGATTGGATAGTTTTGACCATAGAAGCGAGTTTGTCTTCTGTCTTTAGAATTGATAAAATTTGCAAATTGTTTTCCATTATTTTTTTATGCCTTTTAATTATTTTTATAGAATATGATTTTTCATCTCCTTAGGATTCATCATAATATTGTTAATTAAACCTATTAACGTAGAAATTAGAATGAGTTTTATTTTGCCTCCCTTGGGTATGATCCTCAGAGTACTCCAATACTTCGTTGTATAAATCTATATTACGATCTGACCCATATACTTGTGGAAACTGCTTAACGATTATATTTGGTTGCAGGATTTACACTCTATACGTTGGTACATCTGGAGGCGATCAGTCTCTTTGAGTCCGCAACAAATGTTGTATCTTGGAATCATTGGAAATCAACCTGTAACCATGTGTATGATACATTTACAAAGTTTCATCAAGGTAATTTCCATAATGTAAATTCATATATTTATTCCTTTTCAATTTAATCCCAATCTCACCTTTTAATACTATATTGCAATTGCTTTGAAGTTCAACAAAGCATACATAAATTCACAATATAGCATACATAATGATTTAAACATATTTATACCATATGAACTTACCTGGCAAAAACAACAACTGATAAGGTGTCAGGGACTAATCCGCGATTTTCCTTTTTTCCTCGATTATCCTTTAACTGGTTCAAATCCCAATCTAAATCATAATTTAATTCAATTATTAGTTCTAAACATCATTTAAAAGCATGTTATAACTATGTATCAGTTCAATTTCATTTATTGGATATTCCCTCAAGTTTTTTATTTTATTCAATTTAGTCTCTAAAATCGAAATTGCCATTATTCTCAATTTTATCCTTCTACAGCCCTATAAAATATATATTTACAAAAATTTTTGTGCTAAATTTGAGATATTCACACTTTAGTTCCTATGTTCAAAATTAATAATTTTCACCTTACAAATTAGTCGTTTTCATATCTAAATTTAAAATCTAACCATTTAACACCAAAAATTTCAAGAAATAAACAATGGAAACTTTTTAAAACTTTAACAATTTTACAAATTGATATACGAGTTAGCAAAATCAAGCTCCCGAGACCACAAAAATATAAAAATTATAAGAAAAGGACTTGAAATTTCTTACTATTTGAAGGACTAAATGTTGAAACCCTAAAAATATTCTCCCATGTTGAGCTTATGAGGTTTTGGTGATGGAAGATATGAGAAAAGTAATCTTTCTCTTTCCATTCACTATAAGTTTTATTTATTAATATTTTTTTAGTCATTTTTACAAGTTTTAATTATAAAATTATAACCTTATATGCATATTAAAATTTACCAATCGGTTACCACATTTAAAAGTGGCTAATTTACCATATTAGACCTTAATTTAATTACTAAGTTAGTCCTTAAACAAATAAAAATCAATAGCGAGTAACTTTTATCATTTTTATGATTTAGCCCTTATACCAAAATTGACTATTAATTCAATAAAATTCCTAGACCATAATTTACTATAATACTAAAATAAAAATTTAAATATAAAATATAATATTTACGAACTGATCATCAGATAATGGTGTTCCAAAATCACCGATTCCGGCACCACTAAAATACGGGTTGTTACAAAGAATTTTTTTATTTTTATTTACTAATGATTAGGCAATACAGAAGTTTATATCAAGGGTTCATCATTGAAATTTAAGATATACATTGATAGATGACAAACTAAATTGTATCATTTGTATTAAAAAGCTTGACAATATGCAAAAATAGAAGAGTTGAGAATGCCTAATATAAATATTCTATAAGCTAATCTTGGCTTGTCACACCAAATATTCGATCTCCTATGGTAATGACCCTCATAGCCATTCAACATGACTTATGGTTTGGATGTTGTAATACTAGTTGAAATAGGACTCAACACTTTTAGGATTCCTCATTTAATGCCTAACAGAATTATAAAGCCCTCATAACCAACTTGGATTTACTTGAAAGAAACCTAGCTAAAACTAGATTGGTGAGTTACACTCAACAATTAGCTAGATTTGTGTCTGGGATGGGTAATATTATGTGGAGGAAGTATTTCTGTGAATGGCGATAACTCGCCTATTACACTAGCAGTTCAGCTGCAAATTTTCTGGAAAGTATCTTATTGACACTAAGTGGTGCGTAGGGTTGGATAGGAGTTTTATACCCCATATGATAGTGTATTGGGATGGTCGAAGATGGTGTGTAATGGATGGGAGTTGGAATATATGTTTGTACCTGTATTGCTCTAATATGACTCTGTTATTCTAAATCTGTCTGATATAAATTAACTACGTAAAGTTATTCGTTATACACAGAGTTTCGAAAACTCATCTTCTGTTTGACTGATATTTTCAAGTAATCCTTAGACTTAGGCGGGTCAGTGCCACGGGAGCTCGGTTACAATAAATTTGTTACATTTGATTCAGTTAAATTTTGATTTAAGCGTTTTGTAATATTTGGACTATTTTGGACTGTTTTAGTTTTTAGGACTTTATTTTCAATTTTTGCATGATACCATTAAAACCGTTTTATCGATAATATCTTATTTCCTTAAAAATAACTATTTTCAAAAAAATAAACTTGGTTTTTCTAAAACATAACGATCTGAGAATTTCCACTGCAAAGTATTCTTTTAGAAAATGTAAGCAAACATCGTTTTCAACTATAAAGTTAAGTTAGATGTATTTTTCTATTAAACCAGGGTTTTAAGTAATAAAAGTTTACGATTTTTTTTTTAAATTTACGAAAACTGGGTTTACACTCGTTTTACGTAACATCTTTAGATTTGGCCATAACATCTTGGTCGGGTTTGGGGTGTTACATTCATATTGGTAACTTAGTCTTGAGAAACACAAAAGCTAGCCTTCTTGCATCTTATCAGGGTAAATTTGTATTGAACTTGAAAAGACCATATAGGGTTACTAAGAAGACTAGCTACAGTGCACATGAGTTAGCATAGATAGACAAAAAAAACTTGTTATAAGAAACATAAAATGACAAACATTTGAAAAGGTGTTTTTTAATACTCAATTTCAAAATTGAAAGGCATTGTGTTTTATCACTAAATAGGTGTGTAAAAATATGACTTTTCAACCTCGCTTTTTTAAGCTCACCTTTTTAGTTGTATTATCATTTAAACTTGTTTTCTTAGCAAGTTATAGCTTGTCAACTTTGCCTTTTCTTACTCTCTTATTTTGGCACAATATCAATAAACTTGGATTTTCAACAAGTTATGGCTTTTTAACATTGTCTTTTTAGGCTTGCCTATTCAATCACAATATCATTAGCTTTAAATATTTCAACCTCACCTTTTTGAGCTTACCTATTCAAGCGTGAACGAATGTTGATTGTTATATATCAAATATAGGTTCAGATATAAGGCAAGTTGCAACTAGATGAAGTAGCTATTGCAAAAAAATAGAAATGGACACTAGAACGTTGTTTACATAGTCCGCAAATTCCTACATGTGTAGGACCTTGCCAAAGAGTTAATCCACTATTCTTCAATGAGCAAAAGTTGTGATTTTAATCTCACTCACTCACCAAATAGAAACCTTACTTTTATACTCTAAATAGGATTACTCTCTTAAGACTTTCTCTTCAAAGCTTAGATGTAAACTAACCTAAAAAATTCCTCTATGAACAAAATGAAGTGCTCTGTCAATACTTTAATCTAACCTAAACAAGTAGTGTATATAAAGAGTTAAAAAGCTTGTTAAAGTTACAAACAATTACAATCACTTTTTCATATAAGTAGCCACATACAAAGGTCTTCAATCATCTTTATATGATTGAGATCTCCTCAACATTAAATACTCATTATGATTGATCTTCTAAACATGGGAACTCGAACTATATTGAAATATTTTGATTTGATCCTTGCTTAATTTGATTCTTACACATCTTAGCTTTATAAATGGGTCATAATCACTCATCGAAACCCACTAAAAAGGGTCCATAAAGTTTAGGTCAAAATATGTCAATCTATATAACACAAGTTTTATACAATTGTTAGCTATGCCTCAAGTTACAGCTGATGTTATAGCTAGAAGATAAATTTGGCACTAAAAATCTCCCTTTTTGGTAATTTTTAAACAAAAACCTTACCACCGACAAAAGCAAGCATATTCAACAACATACTCCCCCTTAATTCATGCACACCTTTATAAGTTCAACAAAATAAAATCAACATCATCAAAATCAGAAGTTTAAAAACTTGAAAGTTTCATAAACAAACCCCAACTATTACACACTCCACACTGCTACTCATCTCCATTTTTTTTTATTACAAAAATTGCCAAATATCACTACATATAGGTAAGAAGATCGTTTGTAACATTGAGCTTAGGTTATTGGATGTTGAAACACCCTCAACTAATTCTCAATATATTAGATGCTTTTATCCAAGTTGCCAATATCCTCATCTAAATGTTGTAACAACTTATCTATGCAATTGTGGAATGTTTAATAGTTGTGAAGGTAGTTGCAATGGGGTTTATAGTTGGTTTAGTCACATATTCACATTCTCCCTCTTCTTTATCAATTGCTTCCTTATTATCAGTAGTTGCAAGCTTTCCATGTTTTCCATGTTTCCATATAGAAAAAATATTTTAATTCCAAAGGTTGAGGTTCTTAGACTTTATCCTTATAAAAATATGTGGTTTCTGCAGTAAGAGTATTTGAAAGACCAAGGAAGGAAAAGGCAAAGATAGTCTTGGATTCTTTATTTCAACATGATTGATTATTTCTTGGATTCTTTGTTTTAGCGTTCTTGATTATTTCATCCAAAATTATTTTCCCTGATTCAAATTTAGTAAAGGTGACAATCTTGAGTAAAAACACGACCATCTTCCTTATCACCACATCTCTAACATAGTAGGTTCACCTATTTCATAATAGTTGAAAAAGAAACCTATCATAATCAACTACGATGTACTAGACAAATGGCTAGGAGCAATACCAAAATCATCTATGGCATACATAAAAAAAAATTGATGCAATGGCAAATGGAGTCCTATCTTAAATACATAAATGGGCAAATGGAACCCCCTTTCATCTATCTCCACATCACTCAAACAACAAAATCCCTTTGGAACCTAAAACTCATATTGATAATAGGATTGTTCAATGTCCCTTTGCAACAACACTTAGATCACCTCCATGGGTGTAATTCTACATCCAAAGCTATTACTCTCAGCCTCACTAGGGGGAATTATTATATGTAAACGCCTAGACTAATTTAACTACCTTGACTAAGGGAGAGAACAATGAGGGACTTGTCCAATTTACAACCAATGAAGGGCTCACCCAACTTACAATAAAAAAACCACCTCGCTAGGCGACATGTGGCCACCACCCCTACTAGGTTTAGGCTAGATCTCCCATTAATACCTATCTCCTGTATATTCAACATATGTAGAAATACAAAGTCACATTGGTCCAACCTAAGGACCCGTTAACAAGACAACAACCATGACTCGGCTACTAACTCTCCTCAGTAAGATACATGTTCAAAGGGAGTTATATCAAACTATATAAGCTTTATCCATTGACCAGATTTCTCCAAAACACTCCTTTACACTTAAAATTCTATCAAACTCATCCCAAAACCTTTTATTCTTCTCCCTAACTCTAAGAACTACCAAACATGACTCTCTACATCTTTATATGAATTGGCTCAACCTTCATCATCTATTTTGTGTATCATCAATTCATCTTTTAAAGATTATTTTTTTAAAAGAAATCATTTTTTTACGAAATAAATGAAATTATTTTTATTTAAATTTTATTTCAAAACAATAAATATATCTTGTAAACTTGTTTGTTTAACAAAGATTTTGTCATTATTCCAAAGAAAGAGAGAAATTGTTAGAATCATAAATGTTAATAATACGGGACATATTTACGAAGAAACGTTATCCATCATCCACTTCTAAAGGAAAAGCTTAATTTATTGAAATGGGTTAGGTTTTGATTTTTCTTTCATCATCATCAATGACCCCTATAAAAAAGAATAGGGTTTTCATTAATGGTGCAACTAAAATTCCTATACAAATCTTGGGCCCATAATTCATTATTTGAACTGAAAAAAACAGCAGCTAAGTAGAATTAAACATTTTAACAACCTAATTGGACCGAATTCGAGTATTTTTATTATATTATATATTTATTCGTATTTAAAGTATTATATAAAATTTAACTCATTAATAAATTATGTGATACAAAATTTGACACATCTGTATACTTTTTTCCTACCATTCATATTTTAACTAATCTTTTATGATATATTCATGTTGTGCTTAGTATTTTCGGGTCTAACAGTGAAGCAGAAATTGACACTAGCAACAAAAAAGCAGCATTGGATAATGGAGGACCTAATTATAATTCAAACTCCAGGTTGTTGAATTTAATGTCCAATTTTATGTTTTTTTCTTGCATCAGTGCCAAGTATCAACCTAATTGCAAAACAATTTAGAAAAAAAGAATTAATCACTTGTACCTAGTTGTGCGAATTGCAAAAGCAAAAGAGAAATTTCAATTAATAGGCTGTATTTTCTTTTAAAGAAGAAAATGAATTTAGGCTATACAATTGCAGGCAGCACAATATTAAAAAGAATATGGAATCAAATTCGATTTTTTTATCGTTAAATAAATATTAAATATAATTGGATTTTTTTCAATTAAATTAGTTTTTAATTTTGATCGATTTAAATATTTTCTAAATCTTAAATGGTGTTCGAATAAAATAGAATATAATTCTTGATTCAATTGATTAAATTGGTCAATATTTACCTTTAAAATATCATAAATTGTGAATATATCATAAATAAATTTTCTATTGTTTTAAGTTTTTAAAGAAAAAAAAAGTAGCAACAATTTGCGTTGGATGACACACAATTGCACAAAAAGAAAATGAAATAAAAAAAGAATTTCTTGCTGGAAATCATATATAATAAAAAGAAAAAGGGAAGATATTCAACAATTAGATTTAAAATATAAATAAATAAAAGGGATTTTGCACATCTGCAACAAGCTGGCACTGAGTTTTTTGCTTATGTGGTTTGGATGAATTTGTGGCCATTCCCAATGACCCAGCACAGCAAATCATCCTTTCAATATGAATCACAATTATAATATAATATCACTAATGACAGTAAAAATTCTAGATTTTTTAAATAAAACTTTAAAAACTAATTAGAAAATAAAATATAATAATAGCATAAATTTATTTTTGAAATTAAAACAATTTAAGCTCAGGATATATATAAAAGGAATAGTCTGATTAAAAATATTTAAAATGGTTATAAAAAAAGTTTATTAAAAAAATATAAAAAAGGGGTAGACATGTTAAGAGTAAAGATGAGAGATGGGTCTTAGCTGCCTCCCTACATTTGATGAAAAAAAATGAGACAACTCAAAAGCACTCACCATTAACTCATTGAATAGTTTTGGATTTTTTTTTGTTTGTTTTTACAAGCATTTATTCAAAAAAAAATTGAACAATGAGTTGGCCTAGGGTTCAATGCTTGATGATTAGATGCCTTTAGTCATTTTCTTGTGCAAAAAGAAAAAAAGAAAAAAGAAGCACTACATAATAATATTTTGACCTTTAAAACAATATGCCATAACAAATTTGGATAATTAATCTTAATGTCTCTTCCATGGCATCTTAAGGGTTAAATTCATTTTCCAATGAGAAAAAGAGTAGCTTAGTGGTTCACAAAATTTAATAAAATTGATTTATGACATGACATTTGGGTGTGGAAGTCAAAATTGAGTAGTGGAGTTGGATTAGTGGTCCAACTCATTCATCATAATTTTTCCTTAACAAAATAAGCATTTATAGCTTAAAAATCACATGTAAAATTCCTTCTAATTAAAGCAAATACTGAAACCGAGTGAAAAAAAAATTAATATTTTTGTAGTCAAAATATTACAGTCATCTCATTTCCACCATAATCTCAAAAATTTTGGTCAAAGCCTCCCTTCTTACAATCAAAGAAACAGCTTTCAAAGATATACAAAATTAATATATATATATATATATATAAAATGGAATCTATATAAGCTTAACAAATCAAAATGAACAAGGCATTAATGACCAGTTTCAGCTTCTTCACCTACTCCACAAATATGCAGTTGACCATCTTTGAGAAACAAACTACACAAGGTTTAGACATTCCGGCGTCACCGGTGGCGGAGGAGAACCGGGGTCGTAGGAAAAGTTACATGGCATCATCATCATCAGGACGTCGTCCGAGGTGTACGTGTTCGAGCCGTCCGGGTTCAGCACCTTGTAGCAGGCATGGTTACATGGTGCCAAAGCAGAACATGAAGAGATATAGTGCTAATAAAGAGATACTGAGGAGGGCATTGACTCCTTCACCAAATCGTAAGATGACACTTAGGTGGTGGAACTTTAAGCCAACACCAAGTAGGCTTTCTAACATGTCTATGGCTTAAGGTTTCAGCTTTTGTTTCTTTTGATTTTGTTTTACCAGTTTTGACATTAGGGGATTTATAGAGAGTGTATATGTAAATGAATTTGATTGGTTGGTTAAACTTTGATTGATTTTTTTGGGGAATCTTTCATATAAGTTTCTGGGAACCTTAAAATCCATTGCCATGGTATTGTTTTAATTCCCAGAATGAGGTTTAAACCAGATAATGGCAGCTAAAATCACAACATCTGCAAAATCTGAAACTGAGAATATAAGCAAATACCATTGAAATTACTGAAAAATATTTGAGGAAATATTGGCAAATTAAAGTAATAGAAAAGAGGGGAACCTCTCAAAAGCTTCATTATTTTAAAACTGTGCAAGCATCTTCTTTCACTTTTTTGTTTCTTTCGGTCATAAGGAACTGATAGATAATAAGCAGAATCATGGGTTTCTTTGCGTTTTTGAAGATTTTCTCATGTTGAAATCAAAATATGGTGAGTATAATCTATTTGTTGCAAAGCCAAGAGAGTAGAATGCGCTTTGCCTTGCATTCAAGCAACATGGTCAGAAGATATAACCATATACCCAATGAATTGAATGAGCCTGTTGTATATTAGCAAGGCGAAGTTTATATTAGACATGACATATAGTTAATGTCAGCGTAAAAACAGCATTAAGGGCGATTAAAAACAATGGAGAGTCCATTCTAAGTAAACAAAAAACTGCTGCTCAGAAAGACAATGCAACACCAGTCTGAACCTGCACAAGAAAAAACAACTTAATGCTTCAATGGCCTATATATCCACATGGTTCTCCAAATGCCCCTTCACAAGAAATACACCTTTGGAACTCGTTGAGGGGAGACCGAAATTTTATGGAGAAGTCTTCGAAGTGCCATTTAATCAAAGCTAAAGGAACCATTAATAGGTTAATATTATCCCGAGTTGAGTGAAGATTTTTTCTTCCAACTCTATGGAAAATCCAAGTGACTGAAGAGAACATGAATTCACAAAGAAGAAACGCCTTACTAGGTTAAATCTGCATGACACTAAGTCAACTACCAAAGGAAATGATGGACATTTGCCTATAGTAGGATTTAAACTCCCAACCTATAAGATATAGGCTACTTGAGGGGAGGCATGTACCGTTTGGTCTAGTTGAAAAGACGCATTTTGTGGAGGAGAGTTTAACTCCTTTTGGAGAGGTTTTTAAAATAACATTTATCAAAAATAGACAAATCCTTCAATGGATTAGTATTGTCTCAAGTTGAATCAAAGTTTTGTCTCTTGATATATGGAAAGCCAAAGTGCCATGAGTTTGCAAAGCGAGAATCCTCATTGAATCAGGCCATATGTAGCACTCGATTAATTATCAAGAAAATGGTGGTTATTTACTATTGGTAGAGTTTGAATATCTAACTTATAATATGTAAGTTAGGGAGAGATGGTACCACTCTCTAGAGAGTTAGAAGACAAAATCTTACCTTATCTAAGGATAGTACTGAGGTCCAAAAATATCTCATGTTAGAGGGGAATTATTTTAAATAAAGAACAACCGAATACACTAAAAAGAATCTTATATCAGATTAGTAATTAAACCTGTTGAAGCTGCAGAATAGGAGAGACTGAGAGAGACCAAGTCAGATTAACTATTGAAGCAGTAGAATAAAGGAAAGACCAAGTCAAACTGTGTAAGGCTTTGTTTGTGGAACCCATAGCTAGCAATGCTGGAGGGCAGGCAAAGTACTCCATAGAAGCCTAAAACGCAAAAGGAAGACGGTCCATAAGGCTGATTATTAGTATCACTTAATACAATAATATGCAAACTAAATTATCAATGTAACATCCTGGATAGCCTTCATGTGTGTGTTTGCTGACCTGGGATTTCGAAACTATGTTATCCCAACTCTTTATTGTAAAAATTCGTATCAAATACATACCCGTATTCCACATCCATTCAGCCAAATACTTTAGCCTGGAATGTTTCTTTCAGGAGAGTAAAACACAGCATTTGCAGGCAATGGAGAAGTAATTTGGGCTAAAATCGATCTTTTCTTTCAGGCCTTATTTAGTTGGGCCTAAGAAAAATCTTTGAAACATGGACGACGCCATTAATGAGGCCCAGCTGACACTTTGAGTAAACATAGCGCTTAACGAGGACGAAGCGGAGGAGAAACTAGATCCTTGGGTTGGAGCATAAGCGAAACTAACACTCCAAATCTCTCACTAAGATAAATTAACCATTTTTCCTTCACTTTTCTGCATTTGATCTAATGGATTTTGTAAGTTTCTTATAGATCGGGAAAGAAGAGAATGGCGAACTATCTAGCTCAGTTTCAAACAATCAAGAGCACTTGTAACCATCTTATCATTGCTGGTAATTACTTTTTTTGCTTCTCATTTGAATTGAACTCTTCCAATTGAACTTTGGGTTTAGGGTCACTTTTAAATCTCTTTTGGGGATTTTTATGGTGTTGGGTGTGCGGGATCAGGGATGTGTTTACTTTAGTGTTAGATTTCTGATGTGGAAATTCTAAAGGTTGATGTTATTTATTCATGATTTAAGATTTTGAGTTGATTTTTTTGAAAGTAAAGGATTGTCTAAATGTGAAGAGTTAAGTTTAAATGGATAATTTTTGGTGATCATGAGGTAAATGTTGTTGCTTTCAGCTTCTTAGTTGATTTTATGAAGCGAGTACTTGATTGTTTTTTTTCTGGGAATTTATTACAACTTAGAAGTAGGGAGAAGTTAATACTAAATCTTCGATTGCTTGCATCAATGCCGGTGACTGTCTAATAAATGTCGTTGCTTTAAGTTTTGTACTTGATCTTTTTGCCTTCTGGATCGGTTAGATGTATGGAATGCGAAATGGAAATATATGACCTATGGATATTTAATCTATCAACTCCAAAGTTTGTTTCTTTTCTAGTTGTTTGTATTTAATAGTAATTTGTGAATCATGGGTCGGAACTAGCTCACATTGTTCCGATCTTCTGCTAGCTTCAGATTTCTAACTAACTATTTCGTCGTCAACTGCATTACAGTTGAAGATGTCAGTGACTTGTGGCCTACTGTCAAGAATAGTTTTGAAGAGCGGCTTCCATTCAAAAGGTCTTGCTTAAATAACAAGACCCGGAATCCTGTGTTTGTAGAGAATTTGCCAGCTGAATACATATTAACAACTGATGCAAGACTACGTAGCAGATTTCCTCAGGAGCAATATTTATTTTGGTTCCGAGAGCCATATGCAACTTTGGTTCTTGTTACATGTGAGGTACATTGATTCCAGTTTATGATCTTTATTGGAGGTGAACTAAATTTTAGATCCATGATCACACGTGAGAAAAAGATAAATCCTTAGAGCTTTCTGTATAACTCAGATCATAATTCTTCAACTGAGCCTGTAAAATAACGGTGTCTGTCTGGGCAAACCTTGTCTTTCCGTGATGATATACTTAGACTTTTCTCTGATGCTTCTAGTTCTTTTCTTCTTTCTTTTATTAGTCTTTGCCTTAATATGCTTGTCCATATTTATTTTCCATCTTCTATATTTTCTTATTCTTTTATTCGCATTCTTCTTCCATAGGATCTTGATGAGTTCAAGACCATTCTTAAGCCACGCCTGAAATTAATAGTCCAAAATGATGAGCGTGAATGGTTTATTGTATTTGTGTCTAGAGCCCATCCCAACAATGATCAGGCCACTAAAATGGCAAAGAAAGTATATGCCAAACTTGAAGTTGATTTCAGCTCCAAGAAGAGGGAAAGGTAAGCTTGCAGCTCTCTGCAGTTTGTATACATTCTGATTGATGGCATGGATAGTGTTTATGCTGCTGCTGATTACTTTAGACTTAAGTGTTAGTTTTAATCTAAAGTATGGCTAGGCAACATATAAAAAATTTGATATGATTTTCCGCTCCTTTTATATTCTGCCATTCCTAAAGAATTGTTTCCATTATGTTAAGCATTTTTTTGCACTTAGTTCACCCATGTTGCAAACCGTTCGAAAAGAAAATTGTGGTGAAAGTTTGAAAAAGTAGTGCTCTCAGGAAACTGGTATTTAATTTTTCCTTTGTCATTTTCTGATACTTGAAAACTATGGTTCACTTAGGTGCTGCAAATTTGACATTTATGCCCCTGAAGCAAATTTTTGGGAAGACTTAGAGACCAGGATTATGGAGTCTGTCAGAAATACATTGGATAGGCGTATACAATTCTATGAGGATGAGATACGCAAGCTTAGCGAACAGCGTTTCATGCCAATTTGGAACTTCTGTAATTTTTTCATTTTGAAGGTTCGGTACTCTTTTTAAAGTTAAGAGAATATGGTTATGGCTAATATTGATCCAGGAGAAAACTTTATGATTTTCTTTCTCTGGTTTTTGTATAGTTGAAGGTCATGGAAGAAACATGAACTTACTTGAGAGGCTCTAACTTAAATCTATTTTGTTCTTCCAGGGATATAATCCCAATTAAGCTAATCAAAAAAGTATATTTTTTAAGCTTACTTTCAACACTTCGACTGTTAATGCTTCACTTTTCTTATCCTTAGGAAAGCTTGGCATTTATGTTTGAGATTGCTCATCTTCATGAGGATGCCTTGCGTGAATATGATGAACTAGAATTGTGCTATTTGGAAACAGGTGTGAAATATAAATGTCACTTTCTTAAGTGTCTGTTTTCATCTTATACTTAACTCTCTACTCTACATATTTGTTATTTCTATTTATGCTTCTAAATAGCAGTATGATTTTCTATAAATAAGAATTCCCTATTGTAATATGAATATGAGTAGTACTTATAGTCAAATTCCATTCTTTATGTAGTGCTTAACTTTTGCCTTCAATTGTCTTACTTTGGAATTTGGCTGCCACAAAAAGTTCATGGTGGCAAATTGCTAATGCAATATGTCTTCATATCTCAGTTTTTTATTTTTCAGTTGACCGGATAGATAGGGTATGCAAGGGCATTTAGTAAATGCCAAATTTATAATAAGTATAATTATTAAAGTTTTGTCTTGAAGTGCTCCATTTTTCTTTTGAATTTGTTAGTTGCTTTCAGCCAAGCATTTCATGGTCATATTTAATATATAAATGCAGTTAATATGGGCGGGAAACGTAGAGAATTCGGAGGACTAGACCATGGTGATGATCAGGCAGCACTGCTCATTCCTGGAAACAAATCTCTAACACAGATTGTCCAAGATGACTCTTTCAGGGAATTCGAATTTAGACAGTATCTCTTTGCTTGTCAATCAAAGGTTGGTACTGCTAAGTGCTAACTCTTTAGACTTGAAGTACTCAACATTTCACAGTCTGACTTTGAGACTAATTTCTATTAAAATCAGTTTATGTGTCTGTTGTCAATTTTTAGAACTTTATTATAATGCCATTCTTAATGGGTTATTGGAATTGTAGCTGTTAGCTATATTTCCTAGCATTTCATTTAGGTGGTTAAACAATTTCCAAATGATTCTTTTAGCTTTACTGAAATGTTCTATGGATGTTTCTTTACTGGCATTGGTTTATTAGGTTGACATCGTAGTTGGCATGTCTGTGTATGTGCCTAAAGTTTCTCACTGATTAAATTGCAGCTTTTATTCAAGCTGAATCGTCCTTTTGAGGTTGCTTCAAGGGTTATTCATTTGTAATTAGTTTCTCAAAAGTCCTGGCTTTACATGAGGTATTTGATAATGTTTGCTTTTGTCAGCAACATTTTTTCACTGTTTTCTTTCCCCTTTTTTAATCTTAATCTTTTCCTCTTGGGATTGTTGTAGAGTATTTTACCTTTCTGTATGCGTGAAGTTTGGGTCATCACTGCATGCTTGGCTTTAGTCAATGCCACCAATTCTCAATATAAAGAAGGGACTGCAACCCCTGAAATAGAAAGGGAGTTCTATCGCCTTCAAGGTGATCTTTTCTCATTATGTAGGGTTAAGGTAATTTTTTATTTCCTATTTTAAATAACAAAGAAATTTCATTTGTTATTTTGTTGAATGCCCACTGATGCATATTGATGATTTTGGCAGTTCTTGAGGCTTGCGTATCTAATTGGATATGGAACAGAGATAGAAAGGAGTCCTGTTAACAGGTATGCATTCCATCTTTGTAGATCAAATCCACTTTTGACTTTCCATGAATTCGGTTACGTGTTTCATAATTTAAAGAAGGCAAGTCATGAGGTCGAAGCCAAATGTTAAACTATCTAATGGTATCGTTGCCTTTTGTTTTGAGCAGTGCTTCTTTGAGCATGCTACCTTGGCCCAAGCCAGCAGTTTGGCCTTTGGTTCCTGATGAAGCTGCCTCTGAGGTGCTTCTGAAAGAAAAGGCAAGTTATTGTTCCACATTTGTAAAACTCACAGAAGGGCACATTTGTTCTTTTGGATTAAAACTGCACCTTGGTAGTAAAGATTTTGTCAAACTAGTAGTGTAGGGCTTCAATTTTTTACCCATCTTGTATTCTCAATGCCATAACATTATAATTCATGGTTTATAAGCTGCTGATATGGATATCGATTTTTTATTTAAAAGATCAATAATGGAACATTTTAATAGATGGTTGACTGCAATAATGGTCCTCCCTTTTTAGTGGCCTTATTCAAGGTAGAAACTTTACTTATGTATTACACGAGTATATAGCCCATTATTGGCTATTTCACGTTTAATCTTTACTTATTTGATTCAGATGATTCTGCAAGAAAATCCTAGAGTCAAGCACTTTGGCATTCAGAGGAAACCCTTGCCACTTGAACCTACTGCCCTTATTCGGGAGGCAAATCGGCGAAGGGCTTCCCTTTCTGCTGGAAACACATCTGAGATGTTTGATGCCAAACTAGGCTTTGCTGATGGGTAAGGAAATCGCAAGAATCCAGGCAATGTTGCTTTAGCATTTTTTTGAAGATGAGTTACTATTAGACTGAGTTTTTCACGTCAAGAATTTTTTTAATTTTTGTTTTCATTTTGCCATTTTTTTTTTGAAGTTTTAATGTCAAGTAAATGTATGCAATCTGACAGATTAGGGTCAGATGCATCTTCAAAGACTTCCCCATCAAGTAAAGCACAAGCAATTTCGATGTCTCGTACTTACTCTACTCCTGGAAATTTTGAGGGCTCTATTGATCGACCCATGAGGCTTGCTGAAATTTTTGTTGCTGCTGAACATGCTCTGAAGCAAACAATTTCAAATCCTGATCTGCTAAAAACTTTGTCATCCATACAGGATATTGAGGTATCAAACATAGGCTACAACATGTGCATTGTTCTTACTTCCACCCCTTCTATGTTGGTTTTTTTTTTTTTTTTTTGGGGGGGGGGAGCAGGGGTGGAGGAAGGTTTTGACTCCTTAGAAATAGTAACAAAAATTTATACCAAAAGTACATTCTCGGATTAATATTCAAGATTTATTTGACTGATCTGGGGCACTTATATTCAATATTTAATCTGCACTTATATTCAATATTTAATCTATCTTTCTCTTTTTTCTAATGAATTTCTATTTGGGTCATGGCAGCAAAAATATATGGATCTCACTAAAGGTGCTGCTGATAATTACCATCGTTCTTGGTGGAAAAGGCATGGAGTTGTCCTTGATGGTGAAATTGCAGCCGTTTGCTTTAAGCGTGGGAACTTTGACCTAGCTGCAAAGTCATATGAGAAGGTTTGCGCTCTTTATGCTGGTGAAGGGTGGCAAGATTTATTGGCTGAAGTACTGCCAAATTTAGCTGAATGTCAAAAGATACTCAATGACCAAGCTGGCTACCTAACATCTATTGTACGATTGCTTTCACTAGATAAAGGTTTATTCTCAGTGAAGGAACGCCAAGCTTTTCAGTCAGAAGTTGTTAGCCTTGCACATAGTGAAATGAAGCACCCCGTTCCGCTTGATGTGTCATCGTTAATTACATTTTCTGGAAATCCTGGGCCTCCTTTGGAGTTATGTGATGGGGATCCTGGTACCTTATCTGTAACAGTTTGGAGTGGCTTTCCTGATGAAATAACCCTTGATTCTCTTACTCTCACTTTGATGGCTACGTATAATGCTGATGAAGGTGGTAAGGTATGGTTTTAAGACAAGATGTTGCTAGTATGTTTTAAGCTATATCAGAGCTTGATATTGACTTGGTTTTTTGATGCAAATTTCAGTTAAGGAGCTCTAGTGCCACTGTACTAAAGCCTGGTAGGAATAAAATCACCTTTCCTTTACCACCTCAAAAACCTGGATCATATGTCCTCGGAGTTCTTACTGGACACATTGGACACTTGACTTTTAGATCTCACAGTTTCTCCAAGGCAGGTCCAGCAGATAGTGATGATTTCATGAGCTATGAGAAAACAACCCGGCCTGTCTTGAAGGTACTCTCTATCTCTCTTTGATATAAGTGCTGTCTCTCATGTTAATATGGCTTAACAAAAGTTTCGGACAATACTCTTCATAATCATTTCTATAAAGTTAACTGTTTTTTTAATGTTAAAATTATACCTTAGTGATATACCTACGACTGTAAGATCAGGAATCCTATTTGTTCTTTCTATTTCTTCAATCTCCTGATCAAACCTTCTCTTAGGTTTCCAAACCAAGACCTCTGGTTGATCTATCTGCTGCTATATCATCTGCCTTGCTGATTAATGAAGCTCAGTGGATTGGAATTATAGCGCAACCAATAAACTACTCCTTGAAGGTGCTGTCATGCATATTGATACTGGTCCAGGTCTGAAGATTGAAGAGTCGCATTCCATCGAGATGGAGACCTACATAAATGCTGCTCAAATTTCCACTGATATGGCAAACTCTGGTGATGCTAGGAAAGATGGTAATAAAAACTTTGAGCAGCTAAGACTCCTCGATGGTCAAATAGAGTTTCCAGATTGGGCCAGTGATGTGACCTCAATTCTTTGGATTCCTATTCGTGCTATTGATGATAAGCTAGCAAGGGGGTCATCTTCAGGTCCGGAAACACTAGAAAATTTCTGATAGTTTAATTTGTCTACATGTTTGTTTTGTGTGCAAAAATGTATGTTTGTTCAATTATGTTGCACGCTGTGGCAGGGGCCCCGCAGAAACAAAGTATCGTGGATGGAATGCGGACAGTAGCTTTGAAACTTGAGTTTGGAATATCAAACAACCAGATCTATGACCAGTATTGCTTCTTGTATTTCTAGTTTTAGTTCTCTATGTTTGAATTTGAATTCTCTCTCTCTCTCTCTCTCTCCCTCTCTCCCTGTACTTTATTAAACAGACACTGCAATATATATGCAGAACAATAGCTTTGCATTTCACCAACCCTTTCCATGTGAGCACACGTGTTGCAGATCAATGCAATGACGGTACTTTGCTTTTGCAGGTAATATGTCCGTAGTTTTCAACCACATTCATGTTTGCATACTTTCAATGGTTAACTTTAGCCACATTCATGTTTGCATACTTTCAATGGTAAATTTTAAGTGAACATCATGTAATCTAGCATACTTTCAACCACACTGCAGGTGAATAGCTTGAGCTTGTTGTATAGCATCTAAAAATGTGAAATGCTTATACCTTTTAGTAGCATTGCTCAGTTATTGTGTAAACCACTTCATAAGAAATAAACTGACTGCATGTTGCATTAGGAATTTACCATATGTAATGAATATATGTATATATCGCATGTCAGTAAGAAAGGTAGTTTCAGTCTTACAATTCATTGTGTATGCTGAAAATGACATTCCTCGTTGATTTATGGGATACAAATTTCCCATAACTCTTCATACTTTGTATGAAGCTCACATTGGTTCATGTTACTTCCAGGTAACACTGCACTCCCAGGTGAAGGCCACATTGACTGTCAATGATGCTTGGCTTGATCTTCAAGACGGATTTGTTCACGCTGGACAAGATGATGGAAGACCAGTTTCCGGCTTTTTCCCTCTCGTCATATCTCCAACTTCAAGAGCAGGACTCCTATTCCGTGTATGTTTGGGGAATGGAACAGCTCTAGGTATGGTTTTCATGTCTTTTAGGATAGTATGAGGGTATAGGACTGTAAGCTTCTGCTTCTGTGATTCTCGACCTGTTTATTTACTTTAAAACGTCTGACTCACTGAGGCTGTGCATTATATTTATTGTCTTAGAATTAACAAGCCCTGTATGTGATAACATTGCGGAAATGTAATACACCTTCCCATATTGCCCTGTAACAAGTAATCAACCTCGTGCTTTTACAGATGAAAATAAGGCTCAACCAGAGAGCATATTAAACATCAGCTATAGAATTGCTGGTGATAGGACCATTGGGGCACACCCACCCGTGGCTGCAAAATCAAATGAAATTGAGGGTACTAGTCAGGATATAATCTTCCGGAGTGCTGTAATTTTGCAACGGCCTGTTCTTGATCCATGCCTGGCTGTTGGGTTTCTACCTCTTCCTTCTGATGGTCTACGGGTCGGGCAACTTGTTATCATGAAATGGAGGGTTGAGAGGTTGAAAGACATCGAGGAGAGCAGGGTTCCTCAAACCAATGTAAGTTGAAATAATCCTTCTCGACCAAAGTTGGCCAAAGCTTGCACCTCTGTAATTCATGTTTATTGCTTTATTGACAGGATGATGTACTATATGAAGTGAATGCGAATTCCGAAATTGGATGATAGCCGGGAGGAAAAGAGGGCATGTTTCTCTCTCCACCAAGCAAGGTTTAAAAACTGCTTCCCTTTTCAATTCTTAATGATAATTCCTGATGGCTACGTAGCTGAGTTGATAAGGCAATCATATTATCATATCTATTGGTGTGAATGTAAATGCCATTTTATTTCCAATTACAGGTTCAAGGATATTTATTTCCGTACTATGCATGCCACTCAATGCCGGTTATGTCCACCCCCTCATCTCGGGCTACCAGATATCGATGAGGCAAACATAAGCTGCAGTCCAGCCGGACCTCACCTCGTTTGTGTCTTGCCTCCTGCACTTAGTTCATCTTCTGCATTCCAGCCTGATCATCATGGATTTTCCTCATACTGAATCTCTGGCCATAAAATTTCCACTTTTGATAAGTAAACTTTGTTCTATAAAAAACTTTTAACTGTCACAGATTTAGATTTAGACCAAATTTTGTTCCTTCACTGCTTCACCAGTTGGTGTAATGTGTTGTGGCTCATGTACAGAAGAGTTTGTA